>NW_021821119.1:0-104788 GCF_901001135.1 Rhinatrema bivittatum | reverse complement strand
TTACCAAGGTTCCCACTGACAGTATATGGGGGATGGGAAATGGAAACAGTTGGAAGCTTGACAAAAAAAGTAATGTGATCAGTCAATGTGACTAGAACTTGTGCCCTAACCCTGATACCAGGGGTGTTGTGATCTTCCTGCACACAGTGCCCTAACCCTGGCACCAGGGGTGTTGTGATCTTCATGTACACAGTGCCCTATCCCTATTAATACCAGGAGTGTTGTGATCTTCCTGCACACAGTGCCCTAACCCTGATACCAGGAGTGTTGTGATCTTCCTGCACACAGTGCCCTTACCCTGGCACCAGGGGTGTTGTGATCTTCCTGCACACAGTGCCCTAACCCTGATACCAGGAGTGTTGTGATCTTCCTGCACACAGTGCCCTATCCCTATTAATACCAGTGGTGTTGTGATCTTCCTGCACACAGTGCCCTATCCCTATTAATACCAGGAGTGTTGTGATCTTCCTGCACACAGTGCCCTATCCCTGGCATCAGGGGTGTTGTGATCTTCCTGCACACAGTGCCCTATCCCTATTAATACCAGGAGTGTTGTGATCTTCCTGCAACCAGTGCCCTATCCCTATTAATACCAGGAGTGTTGTGATCTTCCTGCACACAGTGCCCTATCCCTATTAATACCAGGAGTGTTGTGATCTTCTTGCACACAGTGCCCTATCCCTATTAATACCAGGAGTGTTGTGATCTTCCTGCACACAGTGCCCTATCCCTATTAATACCAGTGGTGTTGTGATCTTCCTGCACACAGTGCCCTATCCCCATTAATACCAGGAGTGTTGTGATCTTCCTGCACACAGTGCCCTATCCCTATTAATACCAGGAGTGTTGTGATCTTCCTGCACACAGTGCCCTAACCCTGATACCAGGGGTGTTGTGATCTTCCTACACACAGTGCCCTATCCCTATTAATACTAGGAGTGTTGTGATCTTCCTGCACACAGTGCCCTATCCCTATTAATACCAGGAGTGTTGTGATCTTCCTGCACACAGTGCCCTATCCCTATTAATACCAGGAGTGTTGTGATCTTCCTGCACACAGTGCCCTAACCCTGACACCAGGGGTGTTGTGATCTTCCTGCACACAGTGCCCTTAGCCCTAACCCTGACACCAGGGGTGTTGTGATCTTCCTGCACACAGTGCCCTAACCCTGACACCAGGGGTGTTGTGATCTTCCTGCACACAGTGCCCTATCCTATACCAGGAGTGTTGTGATCTTCCTGCACACAGTGCCCTAACCCTGACACCAGGGGTGTTGTGATCTTCCTGCACACAGTGAATGGTGTGTGGGTGAGGGTGGGGGGGAGGATGGTGAGGCTGAAACAGCTCCTTCCCTGCATTACTAGTGAGAGGCTGGCTTCACAGACAGGGGGGAGCTTCCTGACCCTCACTCCTCTGCTCCCCATGTCCCAGCCAGTGAATGGTGTGTGGGTGAGGGGGGGGGGGAGGATGGTGAGGCTGAAACAGCTCCTTCCCTGCATTACTAGTGAGAGGCTGGCTTCACAGACAGGGGGGAGCTTCCTGACCCTCACTCCTCCCCTCCCCATGTCCCAGCCAGTGAATGGTGTGTGGGTGAGGGTGGGGGGGAGGATGGTGAGGCTGAAACAGCTCCTTCCCTGCATTACTAGTGAGAGGCTGGCTTCACAGACAGGGGGGAGCTTCCTGACCCTCACTCCTCCCCTCCCCATGTCCCAGCCAGTGAATGGTGTGTGGGTGAGAGGGGGGGAGGATGGTGAAGGGTGAGACAGCTCCTTCCCTGCATTACTAGTGAGAGGCTGGCTTCACTGACAGGGGGGAGCTTCCTGACCCTCACTCCTCCCCTCCCCATGTCCCAGCCAGTGAATGGTGTGTGGGTGAGGGGGGGGAGGATGGTGAAGGGTGAGACAGCTCCTTCCCTGCATTACTAGTGAGAGGCTGGCTTCACAGACAGGGGGGAGCTTCCTGACAAAATAACAAAAATAATAAACAAACAAGTTCTAGTCACATGAGTGATGATCATCACGTTACTTTTTTTGTCAAGCTTCCAACTGTTTCCATTTCACATCCCCCCAACCATTACCTCAGTGGGAACCTTGGTAACATCAATAGATAAGAGCACAGCCAGCCAATAGGAATACATATTCATTCCTAAGTGACCTTTACTGACCTGGGAAGTGTCAACACTTTGTTTCATTTTCTGTTGGTGTTCGTGAGTTTCCAGTTCCATTTCCCATCCCCCCAACCTTCACCTCAGTGGGAACCTTGGTAACATCAATAGATAAGAGGGCAGCCAGCCAATAGGAACACATATTCATTCCTAACTGACCTTTACTGACCTGGAAAGTGTCAATTTGTATCATTTTCTGTTAGTGCGCACTAACGGGAGTTAGTGCGCACTAACACGATTTAACGATTTTTAACGATAAATCGTTAGAATTTCTATTGTATTGTGTTCTATAACGATTTAAGACGATATTAACATTATCAGACGATAATTTTAATCGTTGAAAAACGATTCACATCCCTATCGAGTAAAAACCAGGTTTACTGGAGTAAATTCACTTTACTTGAGTAAGTGGGTTTTTGAAAATTGCTACAATATATGCCATTTACTTGTCTATAGGATTTACTCACATAAGTGCACTTTACTTGAGTAAATGGCTTTTGAAAATTGCTACAATAGTAGCTACATTTACGCATGTAACTCCTTTTGAAAATTACCCCCTTAGGTTCTATTTCCCTTTCACCCCCACCATTAATGTAGAGAGCAGTGATGGAGCTGCTTCCAAGTGAAATATTAAGTTTGATTAGTTGGGTAAGCGGCAGCATAGCTCTCTGCCGTTGAAGCAGAGGGCAATGCTGGATATGCGTGAAGTATCAGTTTTTCTTCTCCCCTGCCATTGAAGCAGAGAGCAATGCTGGATATGCGTGAAGTATCAGTTTTTCTTCTCCCCTGCCGTTGAAGCAGAGAGCAATGCTGGATATGCGTGAAGTATCAGTTTTTCTTCTCCCCTGCCGTTGAAGCAGAGAGCAATGCTGGATATGCGTGAAGTATTAGTTTTTCTTCTCCCCTGCCGTTGAAGCAGGGAGCTATGCTGGATATGCATTGAAAGTGAAGTATGCCTTGAAAGTCACATTAACTATCATCAAATATTGAAAAGCCTAATAATTGGTAATTGAATAAGCCTAATAATTGGTAATACCTATAGCCCATGAACCCATCCCTGTTTCTGGTTTTTTTTTTGCTTGTTTTCTTTTTTTAATTTGGAGATGGCAGCCCTCCATCCTTCCACTCCGTGAAGGTGGAACACCAATCACTGGCCACTGGCATCCCGCTCCGTGAATGCCTCTGTGGCTACTGCCGCTCCGTGCAGTGTTTTGCTGCCTCCTCTTGATACGTGTCATCTAGACCTGATGGATCCACAGTGTTTATCCCACGCCCCTTTGAAGTCCTTCACAGTTTTGGCCTTCACCACTTCCTATAATGTCTGTCTCCTATGTTCATGGTATTTATTTTTCTTGTCATTGCTAGTGGATACCATTTGTTGTTACTCCATGTTCATTCTTTGATGTTTGCATATTTATCCTTTGATGTAGACTTTTTTGATGTATATGTCGCCCAACATATACAGGTTTTTTTCTTTTCGTGACTGTATGATGTACTTTATTCATATAAAATATTAATAAACAGATTTGAACAGACTTGGAGGGAGATCAGCCCTCGTAGTATCTTCTTGAAGGGTTTGTCATCCTGGGTGAAGAATGAGCTAGCCACCCAGGAACTTCCCAAGACTGTGGATGTGCTTACCAACCTGGTTGGGAGAATCAACCCCCACCTACAGTAGTGGGCCCGGGAATTGCCTCCTCCATGCAGACAAGTTGTGCTGGCTCCATCCTTTTCACGTCCCTCTCTTCTGTCCCAGTGATGACTCCCACTGCTAATCAGCCAGAGAATCCCCTGCAACAAGGGCAGGGATGTCTCTCTGCTAAGGAGAGGCTCTGTTGCCATCATCTGGTGCTCTGCTTCTACTGTGCCGGGACTGAGCACCAGCAGGCACACTGCACTCTGAAGCCAGGAAACTAGCAGCCTATGGTGTAGGGGGTAGGTGATCCTAGACTTTACCACTCCAGCTCTTCAACTAACCCATCTAGTGGCCATTTCCGTGCACAGTCATGAGTTTCCCACCTTGGCTCTGGTTGACTTGGGCATCGGGGGAAACTTTATAATGAAGGTCCTCATGGACCATTTGCAGCTTCCAGTAGTCTCCATGAAAATGCTTCTTATTCTTCATTCATGGGGAGCCGCTCCTTGGCTGAATTATCTTGGCCCCATCATCTTTGCGTCTCCACACTGGTATCTTACATTTGGAAAGTATCATCATCCATATCATCAACAAGGCATTACACCCCATTTTGTTGAGGCTACCCTAGTTACAACTTCATTCCCCTCACTTTGACTGGGGTTTACTACAGCTGCAAGAGATGGCACCTTCTACTATGCAGAACCTAGTGGGAACTTGCAGTGATAGCCTAGCTCTTAGCAGTAATGGACACAGTGGAAAGCAAGTCTTTATTATACTGCAATAAAGGTGGTAACCCGAGGAATGGGTAGTAATCCAGCCAGAAGAGTATGGTCTCTGATGGCATAGTCCGAACTGTGAGCCACAGTGTAGAAAACGCAGATATGAAGTCTCACCAGGTCCCGAGAGGGTGAAGGGTCCGATAGTGGTCCACGGAGTGGAGTAGGTCGAGAACCCAGACACAGATGATATGCCAGAGTGGGTAGATCCGGTAGTGATCCGCGAGGTGGGGTAGGCCGAGAATCTACTTCAGGAGAGATATGAGACAAGGTAGAGACAGAGCAAAAGCTGGTGTACTTACTCTGAGGCTGGAAGCTGTTGAAGAGAGGAACCCCCGAGGAGCGGGGTTCTGGGTCAGAGCAAGGCCCCTGAGGAGCGGGTCCCTTAGGCATCCTTGCTGGAAGCAGGTAACCCCGGAGGGTAGGTAGGAGTGAGGCAAGGTCCCCTAGGAGCAGGTACATAAGTCGTCCTGGAGTGAGAATACACTGAGCAAAGGTGTCTGGTCACAGAGTGAAATCAGCAGGAAGGATTCCCTTGCAAACTCTTAGCTGGCATAGCGAAGGGATTTTAAAAATCCGGAGTCCGTGACACCATGCGGAGGGAACGCCCCTGAGGTTCCTGCCATGATGCACGTAAAGGAAGGGGCTGCGCACACGTGCGTGCCCTAGGTGATCCCAGGAGAAAAAAGGTGAACGCAATCACCCATGCCGGGCCGGAGGCGCCAGAGAGGTCAGTGAGTGGAAGCGGAGGCAGCCATCTTGCCCATTGGGACTGAACCAGGCAGGAGAAAGGTGAGCAACAGAGGGCACAGCCATCTGCGACCAATGGGCGCAACAGTACCCCCCTTCCAAGGGCCCCTCCCAGGGGGTTTCGATTTCCGAGGATGAGTTTGATGGAAACGTCAGATCATGTCTTTGTCAAGGATATTGACAAAGTACTCCCAGGAGTTCTCCTCTGGTCCGTATCCCTTCCAGGAGATGAGGTACTCCCAACGTTTACCTCTTTGGCATACATCCAGAATGTCATCAACTGTTGAGTTCTCTTGTTGGAGAACTCAGAAAGGATGAACGGTTTCAGTAGTGCCACGTGGAAGGCATTCTGAATTTTCATGGATGGAGGAAGCTTTAAAATGTATGTCAAAGTTCCAAGGCATTGGAGAATGGAACAGGGTCCGACGTACCGTGGTGCAAAATGTGCAGAGGGTAACTTGAGGCGAAGGAACTTCGTACTGAGCCATACCTTGTCTCCTGGTTGAAATTGAGGTGCCTTTCTGTGATGAGCAACATAAGTCTTTTTGGCCCTTTGGCCTGCTCTGAGGAGCAGATCCTTAGTTTGACTCTACAATTGTTGTAATTCTATTGCAGTGGCTTGGGCTGCTGGAGAACTTACAGACAGTGGCAATGGTAATGGAGGTAATGGTTGACGACCATACACAACTTGAAATGGGGTTGACCCCGTAGCAGAGGCAGGATGTGAGTTTAAGGTGAATTCAGCCCAGGGAAATAGTTCTGCCCAATCATTTTGTCGAGAATTCATATATGAATGTAAGAATTGTTTGAGTGTTTGGGTCATTCTCTCCGTTTGTCCATTGGATTGTGGGTGATAGCCGAGGTTAGATCCAACGAGATGTCGAACTTCTGACAAAGTGCTCTCCAAACATTGGCAGTAAATTGAATGCCTCTATCTGACAAGATGTAGTTGGGCATGCAGTGGAGGCAGAAGATGTGTTTCACAAACAGTTTGGCCAGTTCAGCAGGGGATGGCAAACCCGGTAGTGCCACAAAATGTGCCATTTTTGAGAAGCAATTTACGGTTACCCATATCGTGTTGTTCCCACTGGAAGGAGGCAAATCCACCACGAAGTCGGTCGCAATGTGTGCCCATGGTTCCTCAGGTATGGGCAGAGGTTGGAGGAGACCCCAGGGACATCCGGCAGGTGGCTTATGTCTTTCGCAGGTAGCGCAAGAGGCCACGTAAGCTTGGACATCAGTCCTCATAGTAGGCCACCAATAAAACCGTTGGAGCATGGCTAGGGTGCAGCCTTGCTCGGGGTGGCTGGCCAGATTGGAGTCATGTGCCCATCTTAATAGTTGCTTCCTCATACAATGAGGCACCACTGTTTTCCCAGCGGGGACCGCTTTCCCAGCAGGGACCACTTTCTCTGGACTGATGATGTGGCGTGGTTCGTCGGGTACATCTTCTGGAGAGAAGGAGCGTGAAAGGGCATCATCCCTAATGTTCTTCTCTGCAGGACAGCACTTGAGTAGGAAGTCGAATCGATTGAAAAATAACGACCATCTAGCCTGGCGGTGATTAAGGCGTTGGGCATCTCAGAGATATTCCAGGTTTTTATGATCGGTATATACCATTATTTGATGTTGTGCACCTTCCAACCATGGACGCCACTCCTTGAAGGCCTATTTAATAGCTAACAATTCTTTATCTCTGATTCCATAATTCTTTTCGGCTGGAGAGAAACGCCGTGAGAAGAAAGAGCAAGGATGGAGAACATTGGTATCGTTGTATTGGCTCAGTACTGCTCCCAAGCCGACATTGTAAGCATCAACCTCGACAAAGAATGGGCGACGAGGATCGGGGTGGCGGGTTTTTTTGGAAGGCCTCTTTGAGTGTTAGAAAAGCCGCTACAGCCTGAGCAGACCATTGTGATGGATTAGCCCCTTTTCTAGTCATGGCCATGAGCGGTGCTGTTAAGGTTGAGTAATGTTTGATGAATGTAGTAGTTGGTGAAGCCGAGAAATCAGCATAATGCTTTTAATCACGTAGGTTGGGGCCATTTTTGGATGCTTTTCATCTTTTGGGGGTCCATCTGGAAGCCGTCTTTGGAAACAATGTACCCAAGAAATGGCACAGGCTCCTGATGAAAAACGCTCTTCTCGAGTTTCGCATAGTCACGTAGTTTTCGAAGTACCTTTACCACATTTATTTATTTATTTAAGAGTTTTTATATACCGTCATTAAGTTATTTACCATCATAACGGTTTACAATAGTGCACCAATATCCAAGTGAATATGGATCATAATTTATATAGGTGGTGCCAGTACTATTCGGTAACAAACAATATGGACTAATATAATTTACTATAAGGATTATGCATATGAAGAAAATCAATTGGGGAATTGTCTGTTTTATAGCGATGTATCCTATGTTTTGACTACAGTTAAAATTAGTGGTGAGCTAAATTCCAGTAGTAACTGGATTTTGTGAGCTTGTTGCTACATGTCCGCTTATTCTTGTTTACCTGCTTGCATCACTCTCTTTGTTGAAGGCTAGTTTGAAAAGCCAGGTTTTGAGTTGTGTTTTGAAAAATTTATGGTTGCTCTGAAGTCTAAGTTCAAGGGGCATGGAGTTCCATAAAATGGGACCGGCCAGAGACATTGCACGTTCTCTGACTTGGGTAAGTCTTGCTGTTTTCACGGATGGAATGGTTAAAAGTGCTCTGTTTGCTGATCTTAGATTTCTGTGTGGAGCGTGGACTCGAAGTGCTGTGTTCAGCCATTCTGCTTTTTCGTCATGGATAAGTTTGTGTATTGTGCAGAGTGCTTTGAACTGAATTCTTTGTTCAATGGGTAGCCAATGTAGCGTGGCGAGAGTATCTGTGATGTGATCCCTTGTACTTTTCCCAGTGAGAATTCTAGCTGCGGCGTTTTGTAAAATTTGCAGGGGTCTTACAGTAGTATAGGGTAGGCCGAGTAGTAAAGCATTATAGTAGTCAGGGCTTGCAAATATCAGTGATTGGAGCACTGTACGAAAGTTTGGCAGAGATAGTAATGGTTTTAGCTTTCTGAGTACCATGAGTTTTGCATACCCTTCCTTCACCTTTAGTGAAATGTGTTGTTTGAGGTTCAGTTCCTTATCAATTATTACTCCGAGATTGCGCACTTTTTTGGCTAAATCGATCTGCCTGATGCGTCTGAAAGTCTTTGGAGAAGATCAGGATGTCATCTAAATATACCACCATGCACTGATACAGTAAGTCTCACAGAATTTTGTTCATCATATTCTGAAACACTGCTGGTACATTGCATAGGCCGAAGGGCATGACTAAGTACTCAAAGTGTCCGTCACTCATTCCCATAATGGATTCGAACCAGGTTGTAGGCTCCTTTTAGATCCAGCTTGGTAAAGATGTTGGCCCCCTGAAGTCTGTCAAATAACTTGGTGATCAGCGGTAGAGGGTAGCAATCCTTGATGTTGATTTTGTTGCGACCTCTGTAATCAATACAAGGGCGAAGGGAGCCATCCTTCTTTCCGACAAAGAAGAACGCCGCGCCTGCTGGGGACTTAGAGGGTCTGATGAAGCCCTTTTGCAAGTTTTCTTGGATATAGGCAGACATGGCCTCAGTCTCTGATAACGAGAACGGGTATACCCTTCCCTTGGGAGATTCTGAGTTACGTTTAAGATTTATCGCACAATCAAAGGTTTATTTATTTATTTTACTTTATTTAATCAATTTTATATACTGGTGTATGGCGGTAACCTTCACAACGGTTCACAATATCTTTGTAAAATCACAATAGCAAACGGTACAATCATAGTATTAAGAAAGTAAAATTCAATAACAAATTAAGACTCTAAGTGCGTATAAATTGGAATAAAGCATTAATAAAAATAAATAAATTAAATTCTTAAAATTAAAGATTGACTGAAATAAAACAAAGATAGACACAATTCAAATCATAAAAGGAAATAATCAAATCATGAAAGCAAATAAAATAAAGGCATCATAAAATTACTGGCTAACATCTCATTCGAATGCTTGTTCAAAGAGCCAAGTTTTCAGTGCTTTTTTAAGCTTTCTGGAGTCTTAGCTCAACAGGTAAGGTGATCCATAATTTTGGACCAGCTAATGAAACAGCTCTTTCTCTGACAGAAGTAAGTTTCGCAGAAGTAACAAATGAGATTGAAAGAAGACCTTTGTTAGCTGAATGCAAGTTTCGTTGCGGGGTATGAATGCGTATTGGAGAAATTACTTACCTGATAATTTCGTTTTCCTTAGTGTAGACAGATGGACTCAGGACTAATGGGTATAGTGTACTCCTGTTAGCAGTTGGAGACGGATCAGATTTCAATCTGACGTCAGCCCCTAGTACATATACCCCTGCAGGAAGTGCAGCTCTTCAGTATTCTCCTCGAAAAGCAATGTGGATATATGTGTGACTGACTGATTGATTACTTAATAATATGGTTAACTTAAATAACTTGTTAGAACGTTTAAAACTTGATTAACTTGATTAACTTGAACTGGTTGGTTGACTAAAGCTGGAGACCGCCAGTGTACTCAACCAGAAGGCGTCGACACCCGGCAGGGTGGATGCCCTAGGTAAATGAAAACATGGCTTACCCTTGATTCATTGAAAAACCCATGCATAACGGCAGCCAAGGGTGGGATGCTGAGTCCATCTGTCTACACTAAGGAAAACAAAATTATCAGGTAAGTAATTTCTCCATTTCCTAGCGTGTAGCAGATGGACTCAGGACAAATGGGATGTATAAAAGCTACTCCCGAACTGGGTGGGAGGCTGCCCATGGCCCACTTAGAATTGCCCTTGCAAATGCCAGGTCCTCCTGGGCCTGCACATCCAGACGGTAGAATCTGGAGAAGGTATGGATGGAGGACCACGTTGCCGCCCTGCAGATCTCGGCAGGTGACAGCATTCTAGTTTCTGCCCAGGACACTGCCTAGGCTCTGGTAGAATGGGCCTTGACCTGTAGAGGTGGTGGTTTTCCCGCTTCTACGTAGGCCACCTTGATGACTTCCTTGATCCAGCGGGCAATGGTTGCCCGCGAGGCCGCTTCCCCTTGCCTCTTTCCGCTGTGAAGGATGAAAAGGTGGTCCATCTTTCGTACTGGTTCCGACATTTCCAGGTATCTGGATAGGATTCTGCCAATGTCGAGGTGGCGTAGACTATGGGCTTCTTCCGGAGAGTCTGTTAACCTTAAAGACGGTGGTCTTTAAGGTTAACAGACAGAGAGACAGGCCTCGGAGGGGTCTGAAGGTGGATCCCGCTAGGAACTTCAAGATGAGGTTGAGGTTCCACAGAGGTACTGGCCACTTTAGTGGTGGGCGAATGTGTTTGACTCCTTTCAGGAAGCGTGATACATCTGGGTGCGAGGCTATGCTGTCGCCCTCGCTCCTGGAGCCGTAGCATGACAATGCCGCCACCTGTACCTTGATGGAGTTGAGGGACAGGCCCTTCTGTAGTCCATTCTGTAAGAATTCCAGGATCACAGGAACTTTAGAGGAGCATGGCTTTACGTTGTTGTCTTCGCACCAGGCCTCAAAGACTCTCCAGATCCTTATGTATGTTAGAGATGTGGAGAACTTGCGTGCTCGGAGGAGAGTATCTATTACTGCCCCGAGTATCCGCTCTTTCTCAAGCGAGGCCCTCTCAATGGCCAGACAGTAAGAGAGAATTGAGCTGGATCCTCGTGGAGGATCGGACCTTGTTGTAGCAGGTCTCTGAGTGGAGGCAGGGGTAGTGGATTCCCTGCCAGTAGTCTTCTCATGTCTGCGTACCAGTGTCTTCTTGGCCAATCCGGGGCCACCAGAAGAACTAGTCCCCTGTGTCGCTGTATCTTATGAATGATTGCGCCTAGCAAGGGCCACGGTGGGAAGGCGTATAGCAGGGTCCCCGGTGGCCAGGTCTGTACCAGGGTGATGATCCCCTGAGACTGCGGATGCTGCCTGCGGCTGAAGTATCTGAGTACTTGAGCGTTGGATCTGCTTGCTAGAAGGTCCATGTCTGGGTTCCCCCACTGATTCATTATCATCTTGAAGGCTGTGGACGACAGCTTCCATTCCCCTGGGTTTAGACTTTCCCTGCTGAGGAAGTCTGCCATGGTGTTGTCCTTCCCGGCGATGTGGATGTCGGAGATCTCCTGGAGATTTTCTTCCTCCCACGCCATCAGAATGTCTATTTCTAGGGACACCTGTTGGCTTCTGGTCCCGCCCTGCTGGTTGATGTAGGCCACTGTCGTGCTATTGTCTGACATCACTCTGACCGCTTTGTCTTGAAGTCTGTGGGCGAACTGTAGGCAGGCTAATCTGACCGCCCGCGCTTCTAGGCAGTTGATGTTCCATCCCACTTCTTCTTCGTTCCACCGCCCTTGGGCGGTTAACTCTTCGCAGTGTGCTCCCCACCCGTGTAGACTGGCATCTGTGGTGAGCAGGGTCCAGGTTGGGGAGGATAGTCTTGATCCCCGGCTCATGTGGCTGATCTGCAGCCACCACCGTAGCTGGGTCCGGACTCTGCCTGATAGTGGTAGACATACGGTGTAGTTCTGGGACCATGGACTCCACCGCGATAGAAGTGAGCATTTTAGGGGCCTCATGTGGGCTCGCACCCATAGCACCACTTCCAGTGTGGACGCCATCAGTCCAAGGACTTGCAGGTAATCCCATGCTGTGGGACGAGGGACGCTCAGCTGGTTCCACAGCTTTGATCTCCTCGTGGGTGTCAGGCTGACCTTGTCTTCCTTGGTGTCGAATCGGACACCTAGGTATTCCAGCGACTGCGATGGCTGTAGGGAGCTTTTGTTTATGTTGACCACCCATCCTAGGCCTTCCAGTAGTGTTATGACTCTGCTGGTTGCTTGGTGGCTTTCCTCCGGTGACTTTGCCCTGATCAGCTAATCGTCCAGGTAGGGATGAACGAGGATTCCTTCCTTCCTGAGTGTTGCCGCCACCACTACTATTACCTTGGTGAACGTCTGGGGTGCGATGGCTAGCCCGAAGGGTAGTGCCCGGAACTGATAGTGATGATTCAGGACCTTGAAGCGTAGGTAGCGCTGGTGTTCCTGATGAATTGGGATGTGTAAGTAGGCCTCCGACAGATCCAGGGATGTGAGGAACTCTTCTGGTTGTATTGCCCTTATGACGGATTGTAGGGTTTCCATGCGGAAGAGGGGGATCCTTAGGTGGTGGTTGACTGACTTGAGGTCTAGGATGGGCCTGAATGTACCCTCTTTCTTGGGTACGATAAAGTGAACGGAGTAATGTCCAGTATTCATTTCCTGTGTAGGTACCGGGGTTATGGCCTCGAGGGCCAGCAGTCTGGACAGTGTAGCTTCCACTGCCGCCCTTTTGAGGGGGTCATGGCAGGGAGATTCCATGAACCTGTCCGGAGGAGTTAGAAGGAAATCCAGGTAGTACCCCTCCTGGATGATGGCTAGGACCCACTTGTCCGAAGTTATCTCGACCCATCTGCGGTAGAATAGGGCTAGTCTGCCCCCTATGGCTTCTTCTCTTGGATGGGTCGGCTGATTCTCATTGTGGGGTGTGGCTGGAGCCTGACCCCGAGCTGGCTCCCCTCTTGTTGTGCTTGTTCCGAAAGGACTGGTTCCTGCCCGTGGGGGCGGGGCGCTTGATAGTTGCTCTTGTAAGGATTGAAGCGCTGTGAACTTCTGCCTCTGGCGGACCTGGGGAAAGGACGCTGGTTTCTCTTCGTCTTGTCTTCTGGCAGGCGTGGTAATGGGGAGTCGCCCCATTTGTTGGCCAGCTTCTCTAGTTCGCTGCCAAACAGGAGGGATCCTTTGAAAGGCATCCTCGTGAGGCGCATCTTGGAAGAGGCATCAGACGACCAACTTCGAAGCCAGAGTTGTCTCCTGGCTGCCACTGTGAATTACACTCCTCTGGCTGCTGTGTGCACTAGATCAGAAGCCACGTCAGTGAGGAAAGATAGTGCTGATTCCATGTCTTCTCCCGGGGTGTTGTTCCTGGCTTGTGATAAGCAGGTACGTGTCACCACGGTGCAGCAGGTCGCAATCTGCAGGGACATGGCTGCAACTTCAAATGCCTGTTTTAGGATGGCTTCCAGGTGCCAGTCATGTGCATCCTTGAGCGCCACTCCTCCCTCCACTGGGATGGTAGTGCGCTTAGTGACCGTGCAGACTATGGCATCCACTCTAGGGCACGCCAGAAGCTCCTTGGTTGCTGGGTCCAGGGGGTACATGGCTGACAAGGCTCGGCCCCCTTTGAATGAGGACTCCGGAGCATTCCACTCCAGGTCAATTAGCTGTTGTGCCGCCTGTAAGAGAGGAAAATGGCGAGACGTCTGGCGAAGACCCTCCAGCAGGGGGTTCATTCTAGGTTCCCCCGAGGTGCCATGACCCAGGATAGCGAGCTCCGTTAGACATTGGGATACAAGGCCAGGGAGCTTGTCCTTTGTGAAGAAGTGTCTCATGGTTCGGTGTGGCTCTGTCCCCGAGGGGAGTTCCCCCTCCTCCAGGGGCTCGACTTCCTCTTCGGAGAGATCCGTGTCCCCGTAGGTGGGGCTTCTCGGTGGTGGGAGTCTGTGCCTAGGCCTCGAGGGTCCTGGGGCATGAGGGTCCTCCGGTGGCGCATGTGGCTGGTCCACCCGAGGTTCAGTTTGCATTTTAACAAAGGCATGAATCCCCTTGAACAACTCCACCCAAGAGATCGAAGCTGGCTCTAAGTTGAGGGGCGCCGGTTCCCTGGGGCTCCCCGTCTGTGGGGCGGACTCACTGGGGCCTGCTAGGTCCGGGGTGCCGCCTGAGGAGCTAGCACTGGGCCCTGGATGGGACTGGCCCTGACCTGGATCTCCCAGGGCCTCCTCACAGTGTGCGCACAGGGCGTAGGCCTCCTCACTCTGTGCGGCTCTGATGTGGCATGCTGGGCAGAGGCCTTGAGCTTTTATTCTTGTTTCTGGAGGTGCCATGTCTGAGGACGCATAAGCTCTTGTGCGCTCCAGTGCGCCTGAGATGTGCGCGCAGATGTGTGCCTAGCCGTAGATATGCGCCTTGTTCTGTGCGCGCAACTTATGCGCATAAGGATTTATGTGCGCCTAAGTTTATGCGCACAAGGAATTTTGTGCGCTTAGCTCGATTTGTGCGCTCGGATCGAACGGGAGGCGGCGCGGCAAATAGGGCCAAGATGGCGATGGCGAGCACACGGGCAATTTGGCGACCTCCTCGGTGGGTCTCTACGTGGGTAGACCCTAGGAAACAGCCGGGGCCTAGCCCTGCTAGGGCGGATCAACCCGGTGGCACTGGTTCCGATTGGTGACCTGTGCTCCTCCTCATCCTCGGAGACCGGATTCAAATAGAAGATTTCTACCTTACCTTGTCTTCGGCGCTTTCCGATTTCGTCCCGGGCGGTCTCCGGCTGCGTGGGAAGAGGGCAAATACCTTCACCGCCACGCTCGAGGGGTGCACCCGCTGCCTCTCAGCCATGCCCGAGATCGGGGGCTAAGTTCTCGCCGCAATTCGGCTGCCGGACCGAGGCTCACCTCCGAAGGACCACGGAAATCACCTCGGGAATCTCAACTGGGGAGGGACCCGAGGGTATCACTGCAGGAGAGCGGGGCTTGTCTTCAGGTAAATTTTCTCCTTAAATTTCGGTTTTCTTCTTAGAATTTGGTTCAAACGCTGCGAGAGCATGCAGATAGTCCCTAACTGCTATGGAGATGGAAAATACTGAAGAGCTGCACTTCAGGCAGGGGTATATTTACTAGGGGCTGACATCAGAATGAAATCTGATCCATCTCCAACTGCTAACAGGAGTACACTATACCCTTTGGTCCTGAGTCCATCTGCTACATGCTAGGAAAAACTGCATTCATCCAGTCGATATGTTAAAACATAAGAACATAAGAGCATGCCATACTGGGTCAGACCAAGGGTCCATCAAGCCCAGCATCCTGTTTCCAACAGTGGCCAATCCAGGCCATAAGAACCTGGCAAGTACCCAAAAACTAAGTCTATTCCATGTTACTGTTGCTAGTAATAGCAGTGGCTAATTTCTATGTCAACTTAATTAATAGCAGGTAATAGACTTCTCCTCCAAGAACTTATCCAATCCTTTTTTAAACACAGCTACACTAACTGCACGAACCACATCCTCTGGCAACAAATTCCAGAGTTTAATTGTGCGTTGAGTAAAAAAGAACTTTCTGCGATTAGTTTTAAATGTGCCCCATGCTAACTTCATGGAGTGCCCCCTAGTCTTTCTATTTTATTTATTTATTTATTTATTTTGGGTTTTTATATACCGGCATTCGGGAACGCAGTCCCATCATGCTGGTTCACATAGAACAGGGGTGCATCAAAAACATAAACTAAGAACAGTGGTGCGGAAAATGCAGTTACATATAACAGGGAGATTGGAACTTGGCAGAGAAAGAAGAGAAAGGACAGGTTATTAATTCAAACATGTAAACAATAATGGAGATGGTTAATCATGGTGTAATTGGAGATAAGGATTGGCGAGGATGAGATATATTAGTTTGAGTCCGGGAATGCTTGTAAGAATATCCATGTCTTTAGTCTTTTTTTGAAGGTTGAGATGCATGTTTCCAGTCTGATGTTAGAGGGGATAGAGTTCCATAACGGTGGAATGGCTGTAGAGAATGCCCGATCTCTTAGCGTGATGTGTCTGGTGGATTTGGGCGGTGGTACCTGTAGTGATCCTTTGTATGCATCTCTTGTCGGTCTTGACGAGTTATGTAGTTGGAGAGGGATCTGTAGGTCAATGGGAGCCAGTAGATGGATATTTTTGTATGTGGTAAGAATGGCCTTGTATATTATTCTAAAGTGTATGGGTAACCAGTGGAGGTTCTTTAAGATGGGGGTTATGTGATCCCTTCTCCTGGAGTTTGTCAGTATTCGTGCAGCTGCATTTTGTACCATCTGCAGCGGTTTGGTGTAAGAGGCGGGAAGACCAAGTAAGATGCTGTTACAATATCCAAAAGAGTAAATATCCGAGTCACATCTACCCATTCTAGACCTCTCATGATTGTAAACACTTCTATCATATCCCCCCTCAGTCGTCTCTTCTCCAAGCTGAACAGCCCTAACCTCTTCAGCCTTTCCTCATAGGGGAGCTGTTCCATCCCCTTTATCATTTTGGTCACCCTTCTCTGTACCTTTTCCATCACAACTATATCTTTTTTGAGATGCGGCGACCAGAATTGTACACAGTATTCAAGGTGTGGTCTCACCATGGAGCGATACAGAGGCATTATGACATTTTCCGTTCTATTAACCATTCCCTTCCTAATAATTCCCATCATTCTGTTTGCTTTTTTGACTGCTGCAGCACACTGAGCCAACGATTTCAATGTATTATCCACTATGATGCCTAGATCTCATTCCTGGGTGGTAGCTCCTAATTGTTGTGCCCGGTTGCAGGCAGCTGCGCCCTCTGTTGCTCACCTTTCTCCTGCCTGGTTCATTCCCAATGGGCAAGATCGTGCCTCAGCTTCCACTCACTGACCTCTCTGGCGCCCCCGGCCCGGCATGGGTGATTGCGTTCACCATTTTTCTCCTGGGATCACCTACGGCACGCGCCTCCCTCTCTGTCCGCGGGAAGACTGGCCACCCCAGTGTTCTCCTGCCACTTGTCCTCGGGCATTCCCGGACCAGCTCGATGCCACAATTGCCATGTTTCCTGGAGGCCTAGGGGCATGCGCGTGGCGCGGCCCCGATTGAAGTACCAGCATTGGCACAAACCTCGGGGGCGTCCCCTGAAGATGACGTCACCTGCGATGGATATTTAAGGTCTTGGAATCTGCTACCACTTCGAGTTAGCACGGGTTTTGCTACCTAAGCTACTCTGCCTCCTCGGACTTACCAGAGGTACCCGCTCTTCGGGGGCCTCGCTCTCTCTTTGTTTTTTCAGGTGACAGTCTGGAACCGATACTCGCTTCTCGAGGACCCTGATCCCAGACTTGCTTCGCTTACTCTTCTGCCTGGAAGTTTCACTACCAACTATATCAGCTACATCAGTGAGTAACTATCATTCTCTCTGAGCTTTCCCTGGAACCAGGCACTCGCTCCTCGAGGGCCTATACCTTCCAGCTCCTGGGCTTCGTTGGGACATTGTGTGAGTGTTACCATCTGCATACCCTGCCTACTCACTTATCTCAGTCTCTCTTCAGCTCAGCCTCCAGGGATCGCTGTTCCAGTATTGGAGGGACTACAGTCCAGCCAGGCTTACCAGCTCACTACTGCCATCTCTGGTGGTTCAGTATACTGTCTAATAAAAGAACTAGTGTGTGTTTGTCTCCTAACTCTGAGCCTGACCGGTGGTCCCTCTCGGGATCATTCCCCCTGGGGTGTGGTCATTTGCCACTGGTCCAAGGATCCACCCTCTACTCTCAACTACTATCTGATTGCTCCTCCCATCAGGCATCAGATCAATAACAGCTCAGTAACAGATTGCTAACTCCTAGCAACAGATCCTGAACACACACGGGTCCCCACCATCGGGAGGTGGAGCAGATCGGGACACAGAGGCCAACTGGAGCTTTGCCAATACAAGTCCTCGTTCCCCGCAGGTTGAGCCCTTGGGTGCCGGGGCTGGCTTCTCTTAGGCGGGCCTTCATATGGTAGATCCTGATAGGTGTTCAAAGCAGGTAGCCATGAACCAGCAGAGATATCAGGTGGACCAAGACAATGATCCGGACGAGGCAGAAGTCTGAAAGCCCGGGCAGGCAAGACCGACCAGAGTTCAAGGACGAGAGAAGACCGGGCACTAGAAGGTCGAAGTCTAAAAAGGTGAAGAGTCACTGGAGGTATGGTCGAGAACAGGTTGGAGTCAGGGCAGGTGGCAGTGCAGAGCGAGGTCCAATGAAGCAAGGGTCAAAGCCAGTAGTCAAGCCAGAGCGTAGGCCAATGGAACAAGGGTCAAGCCAGTATTCAATCCAGAGCGTAGTCCAACGGAGCAAGGGTCAAGCCAGTAGTCAATCCAGAGCATAGGGCAAGGTAGATACCGGGTACGAAGTCAGGAACTGGAACCAGGAACGAGCAACTAAGCACGCAACAAGCGTACAAGACCTGTTGCCAAGGCAAGGAGTGAGTAGCAGGCCCTGCCTTAAATAGCAGGGCCTGATGATGTCATCATCCGGGGCCACGGGTTAGTTTCCTGCCGTGGCCCCTTTAAAGGCGCATATGCCTACGTGTAAGGAGGACGCTGGACGGTGGTGTCTCCTCGCTGTACCTATGGGGAGAACTTCCGGGAGCCGGAGGGATCCGCGGAGCAACTGGGAGTGCCTGAGGAGGCAGCGGGAACGCAGGCGGCTCCCACCGCCGCCAGTGAGGACAGGCCAGGTTCGGGAGCCGGGTGTTAGAGGTCAGTAGACCTGGTCGCATGCCTGATGTGGCTGGGACATGCAACAGCCTCTAGTCTTCACGTGGCCCCCTAGGAAGATATCTAGAACCCAGGAGGTATCAATTGAGGAGGATACTATATGTGGGGTGAAGAAGATCCTGGAAGTTCAACATTGGAACAAAAGGTGGGAGTACATGAACTCCTGGGAGGGCTATGGTCTGGAGGAGAATACATGGGAGCCTGTTGCCAACATCCTCGACAAGTCTCATAAGAGACTTGCACGACTTGCACCCTAAGAAATCCAAGCCAATTGAGAGGGTTTATAGGAGGGGATAATTTTTGTTTGGCCGCTGTAGGTCTGTCTCGCAACCGGCTGCACTTTCCTCCAACCCTGAACCATAGATGGAGTCTTCTGATGCTGCGGCATGCCCTCCAAATGAGGATGCAGCAGGCCGCCGCACTGAGAAAGCCCAGCATGCCATGCTAGGGATGCCACTCCAGCTGATCGCGGCATCCCTAGGCGTGCATGCACCCAACTCTTCAGGATTTAAAGATCCCGCAGTGGGAAATCCACTCTGAAGCCCCCTGATGACATCACAGGGCCTCCACTATATAAAGTCTGCCTTGACTTTCCTCAAGATACCTCAGCAATAGGTCGACGCCCCAGAGTAGCAGTTTGCCTCTGCATTCCTGGTTCCTGAGCCTGTGCCTTTTCTTTGTGTTCCTGGTTCCCACTGTGTGTCATTTGAGTCTTGTGTCTGTTTTTCATTCTTCCTCGGTCAGGTCTTCTCCTGAGTACTCAGCTTCATGGTTCCTCGTCTGTCATCACCATCCAGCCTGCCCTGTTGTTCCATCTCACCTTACCCCCTCGGATTGGACTCCTGGCTTGACTTCGGTTTGGACTCTTGACTTGACTTTGGATTGTTCTTCGACGCTGCTTGACTGCCACCTGCCCTTCAACCACTGCATACTCATTATCTTGCTTGAACTCTGCCTGCCCAGACCTCTGTTCAGATGATGACAATACACGAACTCCACCTGCTCTTGACCACAGCCTGCCCCAGTCTCTGCTGTCTGCTGCCAGCCCTGAGCTCTGCTTTGACTGACTCCGTTTCACTACTGCTGGCCTGCATACCTTCTACAATTGTTTCACCTCTCCTCAGAGGCCCACACATAAATCTAGCCATCCCTGGCAGCCGAGGGCTCAACCTAAGCGGAATGGGGGCTGGTATTGGTGAAGTTTCTGTTGGGCCTCTGCTCCAGCCAGCTCCACCTGCCGACGGTGGGGACCCGTGGGGTTCCTCCCTCTTGATTGCACCAACCCCACTTCAGTCCAAGGGTCCCCTTCTACAACAATATAAAGATTTTCGCAAAGATTCTTACTGGGCATATTGGGAGATTTCATCCCATACTGATCCATAGGGATCAAACAGGATTTGACCCTAGCGCCTCCTTCCTAGCACAACCCCCTAATTTCTATATTGCATGGCACCCCCCTTGCGGGCGTGTGCTGAAAAGTCAGCGCCTGCTTTCAGCGCACATAATTGCATCGGCCCCATGGTTTTTAGTTATCTGCAGTTACAGGGCACCCTCCTGTCTGACAAGGGCATTCCTGCCTTTAGCCATTGTTTTAAAGCCTTTCCAGGAGTTATTCCTTGGGAAGGTAAAGAACAAAGGATTACTTAAAAAATGGAAGAGGAGGGGAACCCCATTAGTAATTTTAAAATGAGATAAGGTCATAATGGAAGAGCAACGGGGTCACATGATTTGGTGGCTCTTTAAGAGTAATTCATTGTATAGAAGTATCAAAGAAAATGGATATAAAATATTTTACCATTGGTATCTTACTCCCGTTTGCTTATGTAAAATGAAACTCTGTGACATGGATAGATGCTGGAGGGGCTATGGCGAGACGGGATCCTTGATTCACATGTGGTGGACTTGCCCTGGGATAACGATTTATTGGAAAGAGGTCTTATCATGGATATATGACATCATTAAAATCTCCCTTCCGTTTGACCCAGCAAAGTTTTACTAGAGTTTCCTGTTGCAGATATCTCCTCTTCTTGCTCTAGGGGCACCCAATTAGTGATTCATCTGTTGGTGGCTGCAAGCTGAAATATTGCTCAAGAATGATTTTCCCTGAATAACTAAACAATTACCCAGGTAAGATGCGGGTCTGAAAACTGAACTTCCCATAGGGCAGAGGCAGGGTGAGGGGAAAGCTGAGGCGGGCTAGAACGTGTGGGGATTTGTGTCTGAAGCCCCTGCATCTGCTCTAGGGGGGGACCTTTACACATCTGGCACCAAAGGCCCATCCAGTTTCAATGGGAAATGCTATGTGGACTTTCCCTGTAAATACGAGTGCCTCCCCAGGAGAGATTCCAGAGGAAAATGTGGGGAGTGCATGCACTCTGACAGCAAGAATCCCCCAGAGAAATCTACAGAAGAAGAGTCAGGAGCAATTGGAAAACAGATTTTATTAATAATATTCCTATCTTTACTGCAGTAATATAGAAATCATTTACACCAATTTCATACAAGTACAATGAGTCCCTGCCCCAGAGAGCTTACAGTCTGAGATAATAATACCCATCCCTATTGCTTCCCCAGAGGACAATGTGTATAGAGTGTGTGCAGTCTCAGGCTGATGCAATATCTGCTCTCATAAAACGGGCTCGGGATACCAAGAACCCCCAGAGAAATGTACAGGAAAGGAGTGAGGATCAAACGGAAAACAGCTTTTATTATTAATATTCCTATTATCATTACTGCAGTATTATAAACATCAATTACCACCTATAACATAGAGGTACAGAGTCCCTGCCCCAGAGAGCTTACAGTCTGAGATAATAATACCCATCTCTAGTTCTTCCCCAGAGGACAATGTGTATAGAGTGTGTGCAGTCTCAGGCTGATGCAATATCCGCTCGCATAAAACGGGTGCTAGTGATAGCAAGAAACCCCCAGAGAAATGTACAGGAAAGGAGTGAGGAGCAAATAGAAAACAGATTTTATTATTAATGTTTCTATTATCATTACTGCAGTACTATACACATCAATTACCACCAATTACATAGAAGTACAGAATCCCTACCCCAGAGAGTTTACAGTCTAAATTAATATTCATCTGCTCCCTCATGTAGATATTGATGTAATTCCTCACATTTACAGAGATGGGCTCTAATCCCATCTCTGTCATTCTTACTGTGTCACAGAGTCCCTGCTTACATTCACAGGCTCTAATCCCATCTCTGTCCTTCTTACTGTGTCACTGAATCCCCAGCTTACATTCACAGGATCTAATCCCATCTCTGTCCTTCTTACTGTGTCACTGAGTCTCCAGTTTACATTCACAGGCTCTAATCCCATCTCTGTCCTTCTTACTGTGTCACTGAGTCCCCTGCTTACATTCACAGACTCTAATCCCATCTCTGTCCTTCTTACTGTGTCACTGAGTCCCCTGCTTACATTTACAGACTCTAATCCCATCTCTGTCCTTCTTACTGTGTCACTGAGTCCCCTGCTTACATTCACAGGCTCTAATCCCATCTCTGTCCTTCTTACTGTGTCACTGAGTCCCCTGATCACATTCACAGGCTCTAATCCCATCTCTGTCCTTCTTACTGTGTCACTGAGTCCCCTGCTTACATTCACAGGCTCTAATCCCATATTTGTCCTTCTTACTGTGTCACTGAGTCCCTGCTCACATTCACAGGCTCTAATCCCATCTCTGTCCTTCTTACTGTGTCACTGAGTCCCCTGCTCACATTCACAGGCTCTAATCCCATCCCTGTCCTTCTTACTGGGTCACTGAGTCCCTTGCTCACATTCACAGGCTCTAATCCCATCTCTGTCCTTCTTATTGTGTCACTCAGTCCCCTGCTTACATTCACAGGCTCTAATCCCATCTCTGTCCTTCTTACTGTGTCACTGAGTCCCTGCTCAAATTCACAGGCTCTAATCCCATCTCTGTTCTTCTTATTGTGTCACTCAGTCCCCTGCTTACATTCACAGGCTCTAATCCCATCCCTGTCCTTCTTACTGTGTCACTGAGTCCCTGCTCACATTCACAGGCTCTAATCCCATCTCTGTTCTTCTTATTGTGTCACTCAGTCCCCTGCTTACATTCACAGGCTGTAATCCCATCCCTGTCCTTCTTATTGTGTCACTCAGTCCCCTGCTTACATTCACAGGCTCTAATCCCATCTCTGTCCTTCTTATTGTGTCACTCAGTCCCCTGCTTACATTCACAGGCTCTAATCCCATCTCTGTCCTTCTTTCTGTGTCACTCAGTCCCCTGCTTACATTCACAGGCTCTAATCCCATCCCTGTCCTTCTTACTGTGTCACTGAGTCCCCTGCTCACATTCACAGGCTCTAATCCCATCTCTGTTCTTCTTATTGTGTCACTCAGTCCCCTGCTTACATTCACAGGCTCTAATCCCATCCCTGTCCTTCTTACTGTGTCACTGAGTCCCCTGCTGACATTCACAGGCTCTAATCCCATCTCTGTCCTTCTTACTGTGTCACTGAGCCCCCTGCTCACATTCACAGGCTCTAATTCCATCTCTGTCCTTCTTTCTGTGTCACTGAGTCCCTGCTCACATTCACAGTCTCTAATCCCATCCCTGTCCTTCTTACTGTGTCACTGAGTCCCCTGCTCCCATTCACAGTCTCTAATCCCATCTCTGTCCTTCTTATTGTGTCACTGATTCCCCTGCTTACATTCACAGGCTCTAATCCCATCTCTGTCCTTCTTACTGTATCACTCAGCCCCCTGCTTACATTCAAAGTCTCTAAATCCATCTCTGTCACTCCTCTGACACTGAGGTCTATATTCAAAAGTCATTTACATGCATAACTCACAGCTTATCCATCTAAATGGCAAATGTGGCATAATCTGCCACTTACCCGGGTAATCTATAGGAAGATAACTACTTATCCGGCTATAATTTAGCAAGATATAAAAGGGGCATTTCAAGGTTGTTTCCAGGAGGGGTTGACTTTTCCGGCTGACCTAACCAAAAATCGGGTATATCTGCAAGATAGTCGGATAACTTTAGCCCTGCTTGTCTGGTGGGTAACGAGCTTCTTAACCAGTTCTCTATAAAGATGTGCGACTAAGTACCACTGTCATTATCAAAGGAAAGAAAGATTCAGAGGGTCAATCCCCGTCCTCCCCTGCCAAAGCTTAATACAAAGGCTCTCAGGCCCTACTCTCCTACCAACCCCGAATCCCCTCCCACAACCCTTTGTAAAGACTTAGGAAGGGGCTGGGATTGTAGGCCGGGCCCAGTCCTGATTTTCTATTGTACAGGATTTATTTTATTTTTGAAGAGTTTTATATACCGTTATTCGGAAACGTTAAAATAACGCCATCATAACGGTTTACAAAATAGGTTATAGGGAAATGGGGGGTTAACAATGGTTGTAAAGTACAAACTGTTATTAGGCTTAGGAAATAACATAAGTAATGATTAAGTTCAGTTTATGAGTTCTTTCTTATTTAAGAAAGCATAGATGTGATGAATTTCAGTTTGTCATGAGGTTGTGTTGGAGGACGGCGATGTTAGATGATCCTTTGGGTGGATTGGTATGCTTTGTTGAACAACCAAGTTTTTAATTCTTTTTTAAAGGTTTTTAGGTTTTCTTGAATTCTTAGCTTAGTCGGGAGGGAGTTCCATAGTTTTGGGCTGCCAAGGGAGATAGCTCTATTTTGGGTGGAGGTGAGTTGATTTGAATGCGTTGGTGGTGATTTTAGGAGTCCTTTGTTTGCTGACCTCAGGTTTCTACTTGGTGTATGTAGGGGCTTAGCCAATATGGAAAGGACCTTGTATTCAATCCTGTATTTTATTGGTAGCCAATGGAGTGAAATAGGGGTTGGGGTGATGTGGTCATGCTTTTTGGCTCCTGTGAGGATTCTTGCAGCTGCATTCTGTAGGATCAGGAGAGGGTGAATGGTGCTTAGCGGTAAGTTGAGAAGTAGAGAGTTGCAGTAATCTATATTAGAGAAAATTAGTAATTGTAGAACTGTTCTGAAGTCATTATTTGGGAGAAAAGGTTTTAGATGACGAAGTGTGAGTAGTTTATGAAAACCGTCTTTGATGTTTTTGATATATGATTTTTGAATGAAAGATCTTTGTCTATAATTACTCCGAGGTTGCGGGCATGGTTGATTGGAGATAATATTGAATTTTGGTCTTTGAGATTGAGTGGCGGTGTTTGTATAGAGTTGTTCTTTCTGTCAAGAAATATCAATTCAATTTTGTCAAAGTTGAGGATGAGTTTGATGTTGGCTAGTATTTCCTTTATGCTGTTTAGGTAATTGGCAGTTAATTTGTATGTTTCTTCAATCGAATTTTTTATTGGAATCAATATTTGAATATCATCAGCATAGATGAAGTGGGTTAGATTCAGATTTGCAAGGAAGTAGCATAGTGGGAGGAGATATATCTTAAAGAGCGTTGCAGAAAGGGTGGATCCTTGGGGGACTCCAGTGTCTAAGTTGATTTTCTTTGATAGGGAATCATTAAGTAGAACTTGGTAGGATCTTTGTGACAAGTAAGAGGAGAACCATTGAAGGGTTGTTTTGTTAGCACCAATTTCAGATAGACGATTAATCAGTATAGAATGGTTTACAGTATCAAATGCTGCTGAGAGGTCGAGCAGGATTAGAAGGTAGCTTTGGCCTTTTTCAAATCCTTTAAGTATGAAATCATTCATAGCAAGTAGTAGTGTTTCTGTGTTAAGTTGCTTTCTGAAGCCAAATTGAGAAGGTAAGAGGATGTTATTATCATCTAGATGGTCAGTGAGTTGAGTGTGGACAATTTTCTCAATGATTTTGGCAATGAATGGGAGGTTTGATATGGGTTTGTAGTTCATTGGATTTTCTGGATCTAGATTGTTTGGTTTTTTTTTTAGATTGGGTTTAATGATGGCCGATTTTAGGCATTCTCGGTATTTTCCTTCAGAGAGGGAAAGGTTTACAATTTTAGTTAGTGTTTTGGTAATTGATGGATCGAGATTTTTTATTGTTGTGATGGGAATGGCGTCAATGGGGTGTTTAGCTGGGTTCATTTTTTTATGCACGTTTGGATTTCTAAGGAAGATGCTGTTTCAAAGTTGGACCAGGTTTTTGATTGAATGTTCAGTAATTTCTGGTTTTGAGATTCATTTTTTAGGTTGTTTTTTATGAGTAATTTGATTTTTTCATTAAAGAAGTTAGCGAAGTCATCGCAGTTAATCTTTGATGATGAAAGAGGTTGTTCATCTTGAGAGGATTTTGTTAAGCTTTTTACTATGTTGAAGAGCATCTTCGGGTTTTGTTGGTATTTGTTAATTATTTTGGAGTAGAAGTGTTTTTTTGTTTTATGGATGAGTTTTTTGTATTCGGCAAGTTGTGTTCTGTATACGTTTAGTAGTGTGGTTGTTTTGTTTTTTCTCCAGGATCTCTCTATTTTTCTGAGTTTCCTTTTTGCTGCTCTGATGTTTTTGTTGTACTAAGGATTCTGATTTTTTTGTATATTTTATAGTTTTTGTTATTATGGGGTTTATCTTGTCTGCTATTGTTTTCGTCCTGTTGAACCATGAAGATGTTGCATTTTCTATGTTTGATAGATCAATGTTAGTTATTTCAGACTGCAGATTTGTTTGAAGGGTTTCTATGCAGAAAGGTGGACGATAGGAGAAGGATTTGGTTGTGTTTTTTCTTGTGGACTGTTTATGATGTGAGAATAGATTTGTGTGGATGATAGAATGGTCCGACCATGGAATTTTTGACATCATTGTTTGGTGATTAGACCAAACTTTGGTATTGATGAAGATTAGGTCTAGAGTATGACCTGCCTTGTGTGTAGGGCCAGTGATAATTTGATTGAGACACAGAGATGATAGTGCATCAATGATTGAGGAGCAGGCAGGTGATGGGGGGTAGAGTCCATGTGTAGGTTGAAGTCACCTAGGATAATTATAGGTTTGATGATAGATAATTTGGTCAGGAAAAAGTTAATGAGTGGTGAGCAGTTTTTTTTTCGAGACTATTGGGAGGGCAGTATACTAGGCAGATTTGTAAGTGTGGAGAATCAAATAGTGCAATTTCCAGTGGAGAGCAGTTGCTTGTTGGAATTAATTTCATCTGTAGGTTTTTTTTGGAGATGAGCATTAGGCCTCCGCCTTTCTTTTTTGGTCTAGGTAAAGAAAAAGTTCTATAGGTGGAGTTGTTGATTTGGTTGATTATTACTGTGTCTGTGATTTTTGCCCATGTTTCTGTGATGGCTATAAAGTCTGGTTTTTCATCTTGGAGAAGGTCATTGATGATTGGAATTTTTTTTGATTATTGATTGAGCATTGAAGAGTAGGAAGGAAAGAGTTAGATAGTTACAGAGTGATGTGTTGTTTTTGTGATTAATAGTTGTGTGTTGGACTTTAAGTTTTGTTTTAGATTTCATACCTTTATCTTTCCAGTTGTTGATGGTGTTTGTTTTATCTCTGTTGTCCTTGCAGGATGATGAGGGTTGATGGATTGCCATTTTTTCTTCTCGTTTAGGGAATATTTGGCGATTATTGGTGGCACTTCGTGTTGCACGAAGGGGTGCACAAAGAGGAAGGCCCCTTTGTCGCGCCCCTTTGGCGCACAGCGCACGACGCCTGGGGGTGTCGCTGTATGCCCCACCTCACCTACAAGGAATCATAGAGGTGCCCATCCCACCATTCCTCACCACCCAAGTACCCCCTCACCCCCATGATTGATCTGTGAGCCTAAATGAATAGAAAGAAATAAGCATCTATATAAAAGTAAGAGAGAAAAGCAAGTTTGCTTACCGTAAATGGTGTTTCCGTAGATAACAGATGATTTAGCCATGCTATATGGGAGCATGTCATGATCCTGGTAGGCGAAGCTTTCCTCAGTGAGTCACAGAGTTTTTGACTCTATGCAGTTGTGCGGTGTGTTACTACGCGAATCAGCCATCTTCCCCTCAGCCTCTTTGTAGCCAAGATGGAATGCATTAGCAAATGCCCTTTTTTTTTTTTTGACTGTCTAGGGAGGAGGGCGGGAACGCATGGCTAAATCATCTGCTATCTACGGAAATACCATTTACGGTAAGCAAACTTGCTTTTTCCCATCGATAGCAGGCTGATTTAGCCATGCTGTATGGGAGTCCCAAGCTAAAGATGGTAGCCATCTTTGTCTGCAATGGTGTAGGACATCCATCTGTATAAAGTTAGACAGTCTTATCATTGTTGAAGTTGGACAAGACTGCTGAACCTAGTGCAGCATCTAAGATGGATTGTTGCTGTAGGCAGTAGTGCAGCGTAAATGTATGTAAGGAGGACCACGTTGCAGTCTTGCAAATATCCATTAGCGGAACTCTGAGGTGCACCACTGATGCTGCTGTGGCTCTGATCTGGTGTGCCCGAGGTTTAGAGTCCATTTTTATGGAACATTTGTTGTAACAGAATTGGATGCATTGAGATAACCAGCTGGCAATGGTTCTTTTTGAGACTGGTTGCCCCCGAGCATTAGGATTGAAAGAAAGGAAGAGCTGGGATGGTCTAGACTGCGATTCAGTTCTCTGCTTGTAGTACGCTAGAGTTAGTTTGCAATCAAATGAATGCAACTGCCAATCTCTATCATGGTTATGCGGTTTCGGCTTGAATATTGGTAGTGTGATTGTTTGATTTAAATGGAACGGAGAGATTACTTTCGGAGAAAGGTTGAATGAGATCGAAGAGTGACCTTGTCATGGAAGAACTCAAGATGTGGTGGGTAGTGAACTAGGGCTTGAAGTTCACTAACTCTCCTTGCAGGTGTAACTGCCACCAAGAACACTGTTTTCCATGTCAAATATTTAATGTGTGAGGTGTCCAGAGGTTCAAAGGGGGACAACATTAACTGCTCCAGAATGATATTCAAGTCCAAGGGAACTGGAGGTTTTATTGTTGGTGGATGGAGGTGGAGTAACCCACGCATGAATCTGGAGATTAGGGGGGGGGGGGGTGATGTGAAATCGGAAGATCCTTGTCTGTATGGTGGAAAGCCGCAATTGCACTGACATGTACACGTACCGATACAGTGGCAAGACCAGAGTGGTAAATGTGATGCAGATATTGAAGCAACTCTGTCACGGTTGTGGAGAAAGGATCAAGTTTGCGGTGAGCGCCCATTGCGAATAACAAAACCATTTTCCTTTGTAATTACGTCTGGTGGAAGCTTTTCTGGAAGCTATTAGGACATCTTCAACAGGAGTGTAAGTGCCAGGTGACTTAATATCTGCCTCTCAATCTCCACACCATTAATTGAAGGGAGTGGTGCATTGGGTGGAGAAGATTTCCTCCTTCTTGTGTCAAAAGGTTTGGGTGGGATTCCAGAGGAATTGGGCGGGCTACGGATAGCCGGAGTAGATATGGATACCACGGTTGTCTTGGCCACGCTGGCACTACTAAAATCATGTCTGATACGTCTTGTATACATTTCTGTATTGTCCTGGAAATTAGCAGTATTGGAAGGTAAGCGTAAAGGAGACCTTCCATCCATGGAATGAGAAATGCATCTGGCGCATAGCGAAGCTTGCTTGGATAAATTGAACAAAAGCAGGGGACTTGTCGATTGTCCTCTATCGCAAATAAGTCGAGAGTGGGATGGCCCCATTCCTAAAAGAGATATGCTGCTACTTCTTGACTGAGCATCCACTCGTGTGGATGGAGAATCCTGCTGTGGTGTTGTCCAATCCCGGAAAGTAAGTTGCTTGAAGGGACATGTGCATGGACTCCGCCCAACGAAGAATCCAGAGAGCTTCTCGGCAAAGAGTCCATGAACCTGACCCGCCTTCTTTGTTTATGTAGAACATGGCGACTTGATTGTCCGTATAAATCATGAGTCGCTTCCCTGCTACTTGAGCTGAGAAGGTTTGACGTGCTTTCCAAATTGCTTGACGTTCTAGGAGATTTATGTGTAGTGTCGATTCCTTGGGGGGACCACAAGCCCTGAATCTTTAGGTTGGCCAAGTGTGCTCCCCATCCCTTTCGGGAGGCATCCATGGTGAGAATCAGCTGATAAGGAGGAGTCCTGAATGGAGAACCCATGAAGAGATTGGAATGGGAGAGCCACCACTGAATGTCCAATTTCATTGCTGCAGTAATATGAACTCTTTTTTTTTTAAAGACCGTTTGTACTGGCACCACTGACGTTTGAGGCCCCATTGAAGTTGTCTTATATGGAGTCTCGTGTGTGGGACTACATGGATCGAAGCCGCCATGTGGCCAAGTAATTGAAGGACACATCATGCAGAAGAGCATGTTTGCAGGTGCATACATTGTGCTAGATTGGAAAGAGTGAGAGCTCTGTCTCGAGGCAGATAAGGTCTGTTGTGTACAGTGTGTTTCACTGCTCCAATAAACTTGAGTAGTTGTGTGGGCTGGAGATGGGATTTTTTTGAAATTGATGATGAATCCCAAATTCTGGAGGCATTGTAGTGTGGTGGTTGTATGGGTCTGGAGCGTAAGTGGGTCTGAGGTTACTAGCAGCCAGTAATCAGGTAAGGAAAAATTTGGATTGACTGTAGTCTTAGATGAGCCACCACCACTGCTAGGCACTTTGTGAACACCCTGGGTGCCGAGGAAAGGCCGAACGGAAGGACCTTGTATTGGTAATGAGTGTTCTGGACTCGGAAACATAGGAAACGCCAGGAGGACAGGTGCATGGGAATGTGCGCGTACGCATCCTTCATATCGATGGAACACATCCAATCGTTCTCTTGTAGAAGAGGAAGAATGTTTTTGAGAGAGGTCATTTTGAATTTTTCCTTCTGAATATGTTTCTTCAGGTCCCGAAGATAGAGAATGGGTCGAAGACCGACTGATTTCTTGGGAATGAGGAAATATTGGGAGTAGAACCCCTGATCCATTTGATGATATGGAGAAGCTGAATGGATTTGTTGAGAAGGAGTTCTGAGACCTCTATTTGTAATGAGGGTATCTGATGTTGGAAGCTGTGTAGAGGTGGTATATGCGGCAGAAGGGGATTGGTTATGAAATTTAACTGGTAACCTTCCTTTATAATTTGTAGTACCCACTGATGTGACGTGATGGATTCCCAATGTTCATGAAAGAATTATAGGCGTTCCCCAACTGCTGGTAGCGGTGAGGATGGCGTCACCTCTCTCAAAAAACCGGAGGCTGTTTTTGTAGGGGTGCTGTAGCTTGTTTAGCAGGATGCTGCTGCCGAGAACGTTGATGTGGGAGCAAAGACTGAGAAGGAGATCTAGCTGGAGTGAATGGGTGTGGCCTATATGAAGGATAAGAGTGAAACTGACCTCTTAGGTACGTTTTACGCCGATACGAGGGGTTATCTCTTTTTGACGAAGAATGGAAGTCAGCTGATGAAGTTAAAGAGAGTACTGCTAAGTTATGTTCTTTTAACTTTGAAACCGTCTCTGCAAATTGGTCTCCAAACAAATTTGAGGTTTGCAAGGGAGATCTGCTAGTTTTTCATGGACATCGTCCCGTATAGCGCTAACTCTTAACCAAGCTATACAGCGAGCTACAATTGCCGCAGACGATGTCCTGGAAGATGTCTCGAAGTTCTCGTATATGGAACATAGCAAATGATGCAAGCCTTCCTCCAAATCTGTGAAGGGTTGCAATAAAGAATTGTCATCTGCTGTATAGAGGGGTCTTAACTTTTGCAGCGACTCAAATACTGCGTCATATAAAATTGGTGAGTACTTATCTTTGACGACAGCATTGCAGCATAGTAAGTCTTCTGCCCAAACTCATCCAGATATGTTGTCTTTACCTGGCGGAGTGTTGGCATGTAATTTTGGACACTTTGCCTTGGACATTGCAGACTCAACTACGATTGAGTTATGTGGAAGCTGAGCTGAGTTATAAATTTCTGAGTTTCACATCCAAACTTTTAAGTCCGTTTTTCTAGATGTGGAAGGAGAGGAAAAGGGGGCCTCCCACATCTTTTCTAGAACACCCTGAAGAACTGCATGAGGTGGTAGCGCAGTGGGTTCATGTGGCATGTCAAAAATTTTGAGAATACCTAGTGTCTCTGAGCGTGGATCAGCCACTTTCCCCATCTCCACATTGAGTAGTGTTCCCATTTTCTCAATAAATTTAGAGTATGAGTGATCCTCCAGCGGAGAACAGGGTTCTGGTAAGGTGTCCGGAGGGTCAGACGGCATGCCCGTGGAGGAAGAGGGAGACAAGGCCGATGTAATTGGCGATTCCGGGCTAAATGGGTGATCCAGACCTGGAAATTCTGGAATATCCATTCCTTTTAGAGGATCAGGAATTTTCCCTTTAGGAGAATTTGATGGTGGAGAATCCTTATGTGGAGAGTGTGGTACATTCATGGATTCTAAATCCTGAAAGAAAGTAGATAATGCTTGAGAAATTGTAGACATAGCCTTTGATGCTAGTGCGCCTTGCGGTGTTCTGGCGTGACCTGTCCCAGAAGGCGGACGAGGATGTGGACTTTCTTGAGAAGAAAGACCCAATGAGGCTTAAATCTCTTAGGCAAAGGTGGATGTAAGGCCAGCAAATGGCTTCTACGTTTGGATGTAGAAGATATGTCTGAAGAGATAGAGTATGCACTACTGGAAGACGCCTTAGATAAAGGAGACAGAAGGTCAGAGAAACCTTCAACTTCTACATCTGTAAGGGTTGCTCTGGAATGAGAGGAGTGGCCCGAGTGCACCGAGGATGAAGCTGGTTTCCCTTTAAACCTTCGGTGTTTGTGTCTGGACCCCGAGTCTGTCTTGGTTTTACTTTTTTTAGAAGGCAGATGCTGTGAAAGGACCTCCTGCATCGATGGCGCTGGAGAGTGTGCTGTATGAATTGATGGCACTGTGAACTGCGGAGCTGGCTTCGATAGCTTCATGGGCTGCTCTGTACGCTTCGGTGGTGTTGTATACGACGCAACCTGCATCAAATGCTTCGTGAGTGGAGCAGGTTGCTTCGAATGTGCCGTGGATGGTGCTAGGTGCTTCGTGGGAGTCGTATGCGTCTTGAAATGCTTCGATTGCATCAAGGACGGCGCATGCGTCGTAGCCGATGAGCATCGATCTTGCTTTGTATGCTTCGACACAGACGGCGCTCTAGGCTGTGAAGTGCTGGGGACAGATCCCTGTGCCTCGGACAATGCAGCTGGGGCTTTTACGGGAGCAGGGAGAGCGATTCTTGACCCCAGGTACAATTTGTTGGGCTCTGTAGGTAAAGTATACTTGGGCCCATCTCCTCATGAGTGTCTCGGCTTCTCCCATGGTCCCAGGGAGGAGGCCCGTTTTTTGTGGGATGTCAATGTTGTCTTCACCTGGCCGGGCAAAGATTGCGCCGATGGTGTCGGGGCATGAGCGCTTGATGTTTTAAGGTGTTCGATCCTCTCCACGCGATGACGGCGTACTCTGGGTGACATTATGCCACAATCACGACAGGATCCCTGGTCGTGATCGGGCCCGAGGCACAGATAACAATAATTATGCCCATCCGTAAGGGACATAATCTTCCCGCATTGGCAATATTTAAAACCCAACGCGGTACCATTATGCAGGGGAAAAAATATCAAAAAATTTGAAAAAATTCTGACAAAAAAATACTTCACTGAGGAGAAAACATCCCACATGCATTCGGCTTGCAGACAAAAACAGACTGAAGGGAAGATGGCTGATTCGCACGGGAACACACCGTGCAGCTGCACAGAGTCAAAAGCTCTGTGACTCACTGAGGAAAGCTCCACCTACCAGGATCGCGACGCGCTCCCATACAGCATGGCTAAATTGGCCTGCTATCGACGGGAAAATATTCCTATATTGCTGGGCAGTGATTTTCTTTTTAGACATTTAACACAAACCTCCCAGAAACTGGAGCTGATAATCCTGAGCCCGGGGTCGCTCACTCCCAGCCTGGCACTGGGAGGATCCTCAGAGCTGCTTTATAAGTACAGAAGAAAGGCAGGAGAATGCCAGTGAGGTTGTGGGAGAAGATGTAGAGATGAGATTTATTCTCTGCATTGTAAAATGAAACTTCCCCTGCCTCATAGTCCAGGAGAATCCCCACTGCCCGGGGTCTCTCACTCCCAGCCTGGCACTGGGAGGATCCTCAGAGCTGCATGGTTAGTACAGAAGAAAGGCAGGAGAGTGCCAGTGAGGGTGTGGGAGAAGGTGCAGGGATGAGATTTATTCTCTGCATTGTAAAATTAAACTTCCCCTGCCTCATAGTCCAGGAGAATCCCCACTGCCCAGGGTCTCTCACTCCCAGCCTGGCTCTGGGAGGATCCTCAGAGCTGCTTTATAAGTACAGAAGAAAGGCAGGAGAGCGCTAGTGAGGGTGTGGGAGAAGGTGTAGAGATGAGATTTATTCTCTGCATTGTAAAATGAAACTTCCCCTGCCTCATAGTCCAGGAGAATCACCACTGCCCGGGGTCTCTCACTCCCAGCCTGGCACTGGGAGGATCCTCAGAGCTGCTTTATAGTACAGAAGAAAGGCAGGAGAGTGCCAGTGAGGGTGTGGGAGAAGGTGTAGAGATGAGATTTATTCTCTGCATTGTAAAATGAAACTTCCCCTGCCTCATAGTCCAGGAGAATCCCCACTGCCCGGGGTCTCTCACTCCCAACCTGGCACTGGGAGGATCCTCAGAGCTGCTTTATAAGTACAGAAGAAAGGCAGGAGAGAGCCAGTGAGGGTGTGGGAGAAGGTGCAGAGATGAGATTTATTCTCTGCATTGTAAAATGAAACTTCCCCACCCTCATAGTCCAGGAGAATCCCCACTGCCCGGGGTCTCTCACTCCCAGCCTGGCACTGGGAGGATCCTCAGAGCTGCATGGTTAGTACAGAAGAAAGGCAGGAGAGTGCCAGTGAGGGTGTGGGAGAAGGTGCAGGGATGAGATTTATTCTCTGCATTGTAAAATTAAACTTCCCCTGCCTCATAGTCCAGGAGAATCCCCACTGCCCGGGTTCTCTCACTCCCAGCCTGGCACTGGGAGGATCCTCAGAGCTGCTTTATAAGTACAGAAGAAAGGCAGGAGAGTGCTAGTGAGGGTGTGGGAGAAGGTGTAGAGATGAGATTTATTCTCTGCATTGTAAAATGAAACTTCCCCTGCCTCATAGTCCAGGAGAATCACCACTGCCCGGGGTCTCTCACTCCCAGCCTGGCACTGGGAGGATCCTCAGAGCTGCTTTATAAGTACAGAAGAAAGGCAGGAGAGTGCCAGTGAGGGTGTGGGAGAAGGTGTAGAGATGAGATTTATTCTCTGCATTGTAAAATGAAACTTCCCCTGCCTCATAGTCCAGGAGAATCCCCACTGCCCGGGGTCTCTCACTCCCAACCTGGCACTGGGAGGATCCTCAGAGCTGCTTTATAAGTACAGAAGAAAGGCAGGAGAGAGCCAGTGAGGGTGTGGGAGAAGGTGCAGAGATGAGATTTATTCTCTGCATTGTAAAATGAAACTTCCCCACCCTCATAGTCCAGGAGAATCCCCACTGCCCGGGGTCTCTCACTCCCAGCCTGGCACTGGGAGGATCCTCAGAGCTGCTTTATAGGTACAGAAGAAAGGCAGGAGAGTGCCAGTGAGGGTGTGGGAGAAGGTGTAGAGATGAGATTTATTCTCTGCATTGTAAAATTAAACTGCCCCTGCCTCATAGTCCAGGAGAATCTCCACTGCCCGGGGTCTCTCACTCCCAGCCTGGCACTGGGAGAATCCTCAGAGCTGCTTTATAAGTACAGAAGAAAGGCAGGAGAGAGGGAGTGAGGGTGTGGGAGAAGGTGTAGAGATGAGATTTATTCTCTGCATTGTAAAATGAAACTTCCCCTGCCTCATAGTCCAGGAGAATCCCCACTGCCCGGGGTCTCTCACTCAGGGGGAGCTCGGTCCTGGGGGAGGTGAGGGCCCAGCATTTACCTCCATACCCCAGCCTCACTCCCCAGATTCCCTCCTCAGGTGATGGTGAGATCTCCCCCTCCCTCCTCACAGAGTCTCTGCACACCCCCAGCTCACAGTAACCCCCGTCCCCCACCCCCACCTCCCAGTAATGTCTCCCTGAGGTGAAGCCCTCACGCCCCAGCACACAGAGATAAGAATCAAATCTCCAGGGACTTGGGGGGAGGCTCTGCTTTCTCTCTCCCCATCTGACACTTTTCCCATCCTCAGACAGGAGGAGCCAGGGATTCGCAGTTTCAGGATCCAGAGTCACGTGCACTGCAGAGAGGAGGAGACATTAATAAACATGAACACACACTCCTCATTGGCTCCTCACACACCTCTAACCCCAATTGGTTCCCTATACCCCCCACCCCAGCTCAAATTCTCATTGGCTGCTCACTCTCTCACCCCTAAACCTCATTGGCTGCTTCCTGTGTCACTTACTTAGGCTATGAGAGGAGCTCCGTTATTGGTTGTCACTCACTGACAGGGCTCACCATACCAGTGATCCTATTGGCCGGCTGCTCTCCAGTATCTCCCATTGGACTGATTCCCCTGACATTAATCAGTGAAAGGGAGTTTCTAATTGGCTAATTCACTGCCGGGCTTCCTATAACTCACAGCCCCATTGGCCTCCTCTTCCCATTTATATTTCCTTTCCAGTGAAACCCCCTCCCCCCATGACCCCCCCTCAATAAAGGCAGGGGCAGTCCTTAGTATAAGGGGCGGGGTCTGTGTCACTCCCTGCATGCGCTCCTGCGGCAGGAAGTGCAGTAATTGCCCCGTGCGGCAGGAGGGAGCGGTGCTGGCGCTGGGGTCTGCACTGGGAGAAGCTGCACCGGCCACGCAGGTGGGAAGGAGAGGCAGAGAGCGGAAAGAGCGGGGCCAGCACAGAGCAAGGGGCAGAGGAGAGGGAAGGCTGCAGGGGCGGCAGATTCACAGCTGAGAGGGGGAAGGGGAGAGGGCTGGGGCATGCAGAGGGGGAGAGGGAGGATGATGTCAGATGGAAGGGGAGGGAGGGCTCGGGAATGGAGGGGAGGTGATAGTGATGGAGGAAGAGCCAGGGGAGGTCAGGAGGTTGTAGGGGCAGCAGCTTCACAGCTGAGGTAGGGGAAGGGGAGTGAGGGGCAGGGGATGGTGATAGTGATGGAGGAAGAGCCATGGCAGCTCAGGAGGCTGTAGGGGCAGCAGCTTCACAGCTGGAAATGCATAAGACTGAAGATACAGGGAGAGGAGGAGCCTGCATTTGGGGAGAGGAAGGAGGGAAGGGTTAAGGGCAGGGAATAAGGAAGCAGTGACAGTAATGGAGGAAACGACAGATGAGAGCCGAGAAGGCTGGGGGATGCAGAGGGGGAGGATGATTTCAGTTGGAGAGGGAGGATGATTTCAGTTGGAAGGGGAGTGAGGGCTAGGGAATGGAGGGACGGTGATAGTGATGGAGGAAGAGCCAGGGGAGCTCAGGAGGCTGTAGGGGCAGCAGCTTCACAGCTGAGGTAGGGGAAGGGGAGTGAGGGGCAGGGAATGGAGGGATGGTGATAGTGATGGAGGAAGAGCCAGGGGAGCTCAGGAGGCTGTAGGGACAGCAGATTCACAGCTGAGAAGGGGAGAGGGCTGGGGGATGCAGAGGTGGAGGGGGAGGTGAGGGAGGATGATTTCAGATGGAAGGGGAGTGAGGGCTGGGGAATGGAGGGACGGTGATAGTGATGGAGGAAGAGCCAGGGGAGCTCAGGAGGCTGTAGGGGCAGCAGCTTCACAGCTGAGAGTGGGAGCCTGTGGAAAAGAGACTGCAGAGGTTGGAAGGGGAAGAGGAGGAGAATGTTTAGATCAGGCTTGGAGGGGAGAGGGAGGAAGAGGGTAAAGATACTGCTGGTGTAGGAGGGAGGAGAGTGCTGGGGTTACCTATGCCCTGACTCTGCCTAGCAGGGGACCCATTGCATGAGCACCAAGGGCTCTGCCCCCGAGCCCTGAATCTCAGGTAACAGAGAACTGCCCTCTGCTTCCTGCCCCAACCCCTCCCCTCCCAGGAAGCAGGCAGGGGGCAGGAGGAGAAGGCTGAGGCTGGAGGAGACACTGCAGCAGCTCTCATTCATAGACTGGATCATTTGTATAATTAGTTATATCAGAGCAGTTACCTGCATATCTGCCACGATCCATCCACCAATCTGAATTAAAACAAAGAGAAACACAGGTCAGAGAAGAGAAATAAATACAGAGCTAGACAGAAATATATTTATCAGACTGTGAATAAAACTTACCCAGTCCTTCAGGGTGGGAAGAAACAGTAAGAAATAAAACGTCCATCAGAGAACTTGTGACATTTCCTCTGTTATAAAGAAAGAACTTGGCATTTTATATGCGCTAGAATAGAATCATAAACCAATATTTATACAAATGATAATTCTCTGTTGTTATGTACATCAGAGGTATAAACCCCCTAGAATTATTCATGTAGTAACACAGTAATGAGGGCAGAAAGGGACCCAATGGTCCATCCAGTCTGCCCAGCGAGCTTCTTATGGGAGTAGCTGCCGCTCCGTGCAGGTTACCCCCAAGCCTTATGTTAAAGGCAGTAATATTCACAATCCACACCCAGCAGCCGTCACACCCATAACAAAATTACTGCTAGCAACATTTTTACAGGGAGAGGAGCCGTCCTGGTGATTCAGACAATGCTGCTTGAACGTGCTTTGCGTTTGGACTTGGCCATAGAAGCCGTCCTGCGCTTTTCCCTAATGTCTGCGTATCAGGACCCCGGACCATAAAAGTCGGGCCCAGCATTGGTTGCTGTCTGAATCCAATTCCCCTCCCCCACTGTTGAAGTGGAGAGCGATGCTGCAGTTGCATCAGGATCAGGTCAGTTAATTGGCTAAGGGTAGTAATCCCCATGGCTTCTGCTAGGGGTCGCAGCTGCCCCTCCCTGCAGGTTACCCCTCCTTCTTAATTCCCAGCTCTAGCCTTTAGGGATCCACAGTATTTCCCCCCATGCCTTTTTAAATTTGTTTACTGGTTTTCTCTTCACCACCTCCTCCGGAAGGGCATTCCAGGCATCCACCACCCTCTCCATGAAGAAATATTTTGCGGCGGTGGAGGGTCATTTTTTGGTGCGTGAGGATGGTTCTCCTCTGACACATTTTCAATTTGCCAGGGTCCTTATGCTGGTGATTCAGAGGTTGGGCTGGAATGCAGGGGCGTACAAAATGCATTCATTCCATCTGAGGGCAGCCACGAGCACAGCTGAGTCTGGCCTGTCTGTGGACAAGATCCGTCAGATTGGGAGGTGGGGTTTGGGAACATTTTCATCCTATATTTGACAGGAGATATAGGGGAGGGGATGGACAAAGTTTTAATAATTGTCGTGCTTTGTTTTTCAGGATGTCGAGTGGGCGAGGTTGAGAAGGGGTGTGCCTGGGTCATAGGCCAGTCCTTTGTGCACTGGGCCCATAAGTTAGGCAATGTCGAGGCTGTTTGGTGAACATTTGGGCCTGTCTGGAGAAGGGCAGAGAGTTTGTTAGATGGCAAGAGATGGGGCCGCCTAATTCCAGCCATCATGGATCAAGGAGCTGACACGAGCCGGAGGTACTGGTGAAGGTGATTCATTTAGGTGGGAATGATTTAGGGTAATGGTCCTGTCATGAATTCATTGGAGCGGCAAGGAAAGACTGGGCCTATTGGATGAATAGTTTAGTGGAAACCAAGTTTGGTTGGTCAGACAGAGAGGGTTAACTTAAGCTTAGGCATTTATCTATTTGGGTGCATGGATTGTGTCACCAGGGGGGTTTAGGGTAAGAACATAAGAAAATGCCATACTGGGTCAGACCAAGGGTCCATCAAGCCCAGCATCAAAGTGACACTCTTGTCGCTGGATGTCTGTTCAGGGTTGTTTTGATAAGATTTATTCTCACATCTGTCGGAGGAGGGGATAGATTTTCTCAATAACACTTAGAGAGGCTTTGGAAAGTTTTTTAGGTGAGGGCATGGGCCGCAGTGGGGGTACAGGGGTGACTGGTATCCCCCTTGTTTGCGGTGGTAAACCCGAGCCAAGTTATTACAGCGCAAACATCAAATGTGCTGGCTGGGGGCTTAACCCCTGAGAAATGTGCAGCTGGGGGCTTGACCTCTGAGAAATGTGCAGCTGGGGGGCTGATACACAGGGCAGCTTGAGAGCAGTGAGGTCAGTGTCCGAGCAGCTGGGCCTCTACGGCTGGAGGGGGGAGAGAGGACCCGATTTGGCAGAGGTGGACTGGAAGGGATTGAACCTCACAACGCTGGGGTGTGACATTGTGGGGGGCTCGTGTGTGACAGAGTAGGGGTACTGAAGTTTGTAAGGCTCGGGTTACTGTTTGGGTTATTAAACTGCAGCCTTTTGTTAATCCAATCTATGCGCTGTGTGATTTGTGCGTTGGGTGTGAGAGGGGAGGTCACAGAAGTCCTGCATTCCCACGTTAGAGGTTACCTCACTCTCCGCACGGTGTTTGCTAGTCTGGGGGAGGGGGGATGGTGGGGGTAAGAGTTTTGTGAGAGCGGGTGGGAGGAAGCCTTGGATTACAACAGTAACCGAAGGGGAAACAGGAGGTGTCCCCCCCCCCCCCCCCGACACATTTTACTATAAGGGCGGTGCTTGGCAGGAGGGGGGGCTGCATGGCTCGTCCCACTGGGACAATGTTCATATAATGGGGCAGGGGGTGGACATCAGGCCACTGCCCACAAATGACATTTTCTTTTACATTTTTACTGTGCTACTTACCTGGATATCTTTTGAAGATATTCAGATAAATAGCAAGTTATTCAGCCACACAACATCAGATAACTCAGGCCTGGACGGAAGCAGGTCTAAAGTTATGCGGCTAAGTCAGCAGGGATAGTACAGAATCAGCTAACGTAGCGGGATAATGAAACCCTCCCAGAAATGCCAGGGTGTATGGAGCCCAGAATCCGTCTCTGACACTGCCAGTCTGGGGCACAGGTACCCGGCAGACCCCCAATGGCTGATGCATTTCTTGTATCTCACCCCCAGGGATAAGCACCGGCTTTCCCCGAGTCCACCTGGCTAATAACTCTTTATGGACTTTTCCTTCAGGGACTTCTCCAATCCTTTTCTGAAATCCAAATGCTCTGGCAACAGATTCCATCGCTTGGTTGTGCCCTGAGTGAAAAATCCTTCCTAGGACTTGTTTTAAATCTGCCACTTGCTACTATCATGGGGTGCCCTCTAGTCCTAGTGAAATTTCAAAGGGTAAATAACCGTTCCCTATTTACCCGTTCCACCCCACTGTGACTTATAAATCCCAATCATATCCCCTTCTCTGTCTTCTCTTCCTCTACAAGTCCCTCTATAGAATATACTGAGAGAGCTCAGAGATTTACATTTAAAATGTGTTGCATAGGGCAGGCTTTGCAATATGAAATGTTAGCAAATGTAAGCGAAAGTGACAGAATAAATAAGAAATCGGGAAAGACGGGAGAGAATGGGATCAGGAGCACAAACAGAGGAAGGGGAAGAGAGGAGCAATCTCTCATCTGTACAGACAGATTGCAGATCTGCATCTGAGAAACTCCACATTCTGACTGCTAATGCGATAAGGCGATAACAAAAGCCAGAAGAATGCTGGGATGCATAGAGAGAGCAATATCGAGTAAGAAAAGGGAAGTGATTATCCCCTTGTACAGGTCCTTGGTGAGGCCTCACCTGGAGTACTGTGTTCAGTTCTGGAGACCGTATCTACAAAGAGACAGAGACAAGATGGAAGCGGTACAGAGAAGGGCGACCAGGAAGGTGGAGGGTCTTTTCTCCAAATAAATAAATAAATAAAAAACCCCAAACAAAAAAATAAAAACAGGGGTGGGTAAGAGTATGGGGCAAGGCTGTGGCCTGCTTGTTACAGCGGTTGCTACCCCTAATTGAGCTGGATGTCACTTGGATGCAGATACGGCGCTGCTCTCTAAATTGGTGGTGGGGTGGAGGGGAATTAGGGCTGGAGGGTACTGGAAGCCAATAGTAACAGGTGGGAGAGAAAAAAAGGGGGAAAAAATGGATAAAGTGCGTAGCTTGCTGGGCAGACTAGATGGGCCGTTTAGTCGTCTTCTGCCGTCATTTCTATGTTTCTATGTTTATGTTTCTATGTAATGATTTAATGCAAAGAAATAAAGCAAATGTAAGAGAGAGAGAGAGATTCTTCTACCTCCAAAGCTTGTGATCACTTTCTTCAATTGCTGAGGGTATCTCAGTGGGAAATCCAATCTCAGGTCAGTAGAAACAGCTTCTGGTTCTGGAAACTGAATGTTCTGACACCTACAGGTAAGAGAGTCACTGGGATTATTCTGGGAGATGTTCACCCCCAGGGGATAGAGATGGGACAGGGGAATTGAGTGAGTCACTGGGATTATTCTGGGAGATGTTCACCCCCAGGGGATAGACATGGGACAGGGGGAGAGAGTGAGTTGCTGGGATTATTCTGGAAGATGTTCAATGCCAGGAGAAAGAGATGGGATAGGTGGAGGGAGTGAGATGCTGGGATTATTCTGGGAGATGTTCAACCCTGTGGGACAGAAATGGGACAGGTGGAGGGAGTGAATTTCTGGGACTATTCTGGGAGATGTTCACCCACAGGAGATAGAGATGGGACAGGTGGAGGGAATGAGTTGTACAGGAAAATTGGTTCTTATCTGCTAATTTTTGTTCCTGTAGTCCCACAGATCAGTCCAGACTCCTGGGATTTGCCTCCTTTCCATCAGATGGAGACAGCGAGACACTTTACAGGCACTGCCTCTTAAACCGGTGTGCCACCTCAGCTCCTCAGTATTACTCAGTACCCAAGCCTAAAATATCTAACAAAACTTCTAATAAATGAACTCTAGAATTTGCCCCAGAATAAGCAGTAGAATAGATGAAAATTAATAAATTGATAACGAAATTTGGAACTTTTCTTGAAAAGACTAATGGGGAACCTATGCCATTCTTCATATTCTCCAGAATCATTATGGTAAACAAAATCAAGCGGACTCTCCAAACCTTCCCTCCACAAATGGGTGGGACTCTGGACTGATCTGTGATACAATAGGAATGAAAATTAGCAGGTAAGAACCAATTTTCCTTTCCCTGTACCTACCCAGATCACTCCAGACTCCTGGGATGTGCCAACGCTTCTCTAACTGGAGTGGGACTGGGAGAGTCCTGCACAAAGTACACCTTCACCGAAATTTCCAATGTCTGAGGACAGGACATCCAATCAGTAGTGTCTGGCAAAGGATTGCAAAGGCTTCCAAGCAGCCACCATGCAAATCTCTTGTGACACTCGCTGATATTCTCCCCAGGAAGCTGCCTGGGAACGAGTAGAATGAGCCTTTAACCCCTCCAGGCCGGGTCGACGGCAGCATATATATGCAGAACCAATAGTATCCTTCAATGAACATGATATTTACTTATTTATTTTATTTAAGTTCTTTTACTATACCGATACTCAAGACAAGGTCTTATCGTACCGGTTTACAATAGAACAGGGGGAAACCAATTAACAACTAAATAGAAGGTAAAAGTTACATCAAACAGGGAGCGAAAACATGGGAGCTGGAGGACAGGAAAGATTTTATAAATGATAACAACTGGAGAGTGATAAAATAGTCAATGAAAAACAATAGAGTAGAGAGACATAATCAGCTAGATTGCGCTCGGCTGTAGGTTTACCTTAGGCAATTATTCACATATCTTGTGGACGGAGGAAACAAGGGGAGGTAAGCAGGGGGGGTGGCGGCGGGGTAGGGACTAAGACAGGGGGGGGGGAGTAAGGGATGAGGTCAGAGGGTGAGAGTCAATGTGGTTGATAAAGATTCCTTCAACGGTAAGCTTGTGTGAACAGCCAGGTTTTCAGTTTCTTTCTGAATGAGAGATGGCATTGTTCCTGGCGTATATCTGGGGGAAGCGAATTCCAATGGAGCGGACCCGCAGTCGAAAGTGCTCGCTTATGAATGGAGTTGTGGACCGAGGATTTGTTAGGGGGGGCCTTGAGAGAGCCTTTGTAGACGGATCTGATCGGCCTTACGGACGTATGTAGTTCGAGAGGGATGGAGAGTTGGAGTGTGGATTGCTGGTATATGGATTTGTGTATGATGGTGAGAGTCTTGAATAGTATTCTATATTGGATGGGAAGCCAATGTAGGATTTTTAGAATAGGTGTGATGTGGTCCTTACGATGTGTGTTTGTAAGGATCCTGGCCGCTGCGTTTTGCAGCATCTGTAGAGGTTTAGTAGAAGAGGCGGGAAGACCGAGTAGTAGAGCATTGCAATAGTCGATCTTTGAAAACAGTATGGCTTGCAGCACTGAACGGAAATCCTGGAAGTGTAAGAGCGGTCTTAGCTTCTTCAGGACCTGTAGCTTAAAGAAGCATTCTTTAGTTGTAGTGTTAATGAACATTTTGAAATTCATTCTAGAGTCAAGGGTGGCCCCAAGGTCTCTAACCTGGCTAGCTAGTGGAATAGTTGCATTATTGGCGAAGGGGTTGTTATCGCTAGGGGAGATAATCAGGAGTTCCGTTTTGGACGTATTAAGGACCAGGTTGAGACTCGAGAGAAGAAGGTTGATGGCATGTAAGCATCTGTTCCAAAAATTTAGATTAGAGGAGATGGTGTCCGAGATGGGGATTATGATTTGAACATCATCCGCGTATATAAAATGGGTAAGGTTGAGGCTGTTTAGTAGCTGGCATAGAGGGAGTAGATATATATTGAACAGTGTAGGGGAAAGTGAAGAACCCTGTGGTACTCCTTGTTTTGAAGGTATGGGGTGGGATTCTTTGTCATTAATTTTAACTTTGTAGTGCCTGTTGTTCAGAAAAGATTTGAACCAGAGCAGTGCAGAGCCAGAGATGCCTATTTCCTTTAGACGGTTGATGAGGATGGAATGGTTAACCGTGTCGAATGCCGCAGAGATATCGAGTAGAGCTAGCAGGTATGATTGTCCCTTGTCAAGGCCCATCAGGATGTTGTCAGTTAAAGAAAGAAGGAGGGATTCTATGTTAAGGCGTTTCCTGAAACCGAATTGAGAAGGGGAGAGAATGTTGTGAGAGTCCAGGTAGTCTGTGAGTCGGATGTTGACCAGCTTTTCCATTAGCTTGGCTATAAAAGGTAGGTTTGCAATGGGGCGGAAATTTACAGGGTTAGCTGGGTCCAGGTTAGGGTTTTTTTAGTAAGGGTTTCAGGGAAGCAATTTTTAAAGAGTCAGGGACAGATCCTTGATTGAGGGAGCAATTTATAATGTCAGCCAGAGGTTTAGCAATGGTGTTAGGAATGGTGAGAAGTAATTTGGTCGGTATTTGGTCCAATGGGTGTGAAGAAACGCTTACAAAGGAACCTTATACGCCCCACCAATCAAAACCACCCTAAGAAAACGCGCCATCTCTACAGCTGGCCCCACCATTTGGAACTCGCTACCTCCGGAGCTACGTCAAGAACCTTGTACCCAATCTTTTAAGAAACACCTCAAAACTTGGCTCTTTAGAAAAGTGTTCCCGGAGTCTCAAGAACACTCAGACACGGGTCAAAGGACATAACTGGACATCAGAGAGCCACACTCTCGTCCCTGACCACCTTCACTAGTCCACCTTAGCAAGTGTCAATGCCACTCCTCCCCTCTCTCTTCTATCCCTTTTCTCATCCTACCCTTACCTTCCCGTCCTCCCCCATCCTTAAACGCTTTTAGATTACGCCTATCAGCTACAACACCACTACGGCACTGTTGCTCTATCTAAATGTGCCTTTGTTCTTTGTCACACTCATATTGGGTTTAGTCTTGAAGACTGCTTGTCTGTTTGATTTGTTGATTTTTACTTTTTTACTCTTTACTTATAATGTTTTCTTATAATGTTACTCATAAAGTTATTTGTTTATGACAACTTGTTTCAATGTAACGCCACAGCTGCGATTGTTCAGTTTTAATGGAAACCGATCTGATTTGATATCTTCTTTCAAGAATGTCGGTATATAAGAATTATAAATAAATAAATAAATAAATAAGAAGGTTTCATTTTCTTGATTATCGATTCGATTTCCAGGGATGATGTAGGTTCAAGAGATTCTAGTTTCTGTTCGTGGATGTAGTGGATATAGTGGATATAATTTCTGTAGTGGATATAGTTTCTGTTTGTGGATGTAGTGGATATAGTGGCCTTTGAAACTTTCAGTTCTTTTTTTGTACCACTCCATAGCATAAAAAGGTGATCCAATAACCTGAAACTGTTTGTGACCTCAAGATACTGCAACAAGGCCCTTCTGACATCCAGACATCTTAATTCCTTTGCATGAGACTTAGCACTCTCCAAATTTGAAAAGGCCGGGAGCTCCACTGTCTGACGTAATTGTAACACTGGAACGACCTTTGGCAAAAAAGACGAGAGCATCCTCAGAGAGACTCCGGAAACCAAAATCCTCAAAAATTGTTCCATACATAATAGGGCTTGAAGATCAGAAACCCTTCTGGCTGAACAAATCCCCACCAAGAAAACCACCTTCAAAGTCAGATCTTATATGATAGCCCTCTTAAGAGGCTCAAACGGTGCTTCACACATACACTTGAGGACCAAGTTAAGGCTCCAAAAAGGACATATTTTACAAACCATGGGGTCACAAATGATTCACCCCTGGAGGAAATGTACCACATCCGGATGTGCAGCCAGAGTTGTTCCATGAGCCTTGCCCCGCAAGCAGACTGAGGCTGATGCCTGCACACTCAGGGAACAAAAGGACAAACCTTTCGACAGGTCTCTCTGCAAAAAGGCTAGAATCTGCAACTGATACTCAATGAGGATCAACCTCCTGATCCATACACCAAGACTCGAAGATTCTCCAAACCCGGACATACGCCAAAGAAGTAGAGGTTTTGTGAGCTCGCATCAGACTAGAAATAACATCCTCTGGATATCCTTTCTTTCTTAATTGCCCCCTTTCAAAATCTAAGCCACAAGACAAAAGAAATCCGCTTGATCTAAAAATATAGGGCTCTGCTGCAGAAGATTTGAAAGATGGCCACGCCTCAGGGGGCTGTGCAGTTCTAGATTAACCAGGTCCGCAAATCAAGGCCTTCATGGCCCCTACGGAGCCATGACAATCACCTTTCCTGGGTGGACCTCTATTCTCCTTACAACCTTACCCTCCAGAGGCCATGGAGGAAACACATAGATCAGAACTTCTTGTGGCCTAGGAAGCACCAGGGCATCAACCTTTTCCACTTTGTGTTCTCTTCTGCGACTGAAGAAACATGGTGCCTTGACATTCCTCTGGGTTGACATCAAATCCATGTGAGGCATGCCCCAACTGTAAGAAATGATGGTCATCGCTTCCTGTAATAGTGTTATGTTTGTGATAAGGTTGTGGACCCTTGGTCGTTGTGGCGATGACTCCTCCCACAGGGAGAGGCCCTGTGGGGAACCGCAGCGATAGGCTGGACTCTTAGTAAGCGGACACAGGAGAAAGAAGCGTTTATTGTACAGCAAATAGATACTGTCCGAGGAGCAGACAGCTCTTGTAGAGTTGAGTAACCTCTGATGATGAAGATGTTGTTGTGTAGCTCTCACCCTTAGGCTGGAGTCTTGGGTCCGGTAGTGGTCCGCAGAGTGGGGTAGGCCATGAACCCTGTTCCAGTGCAAGTAGATGATGAAGGTAGATCCGGTAGTGGTCCACAGAATGGAGTACGCCAAGAATCTAGTTCAGAGTGAAGCGAGATAGAAAGTCCAAGTGTAGAGGTACACACAGAGTTGGCAATGCTGTAAGCTATAAAGCCGTGGCAATGGTTCCCAGGAAGACAGGACTAGAAAGGCCCTTGAGGAGCGAGTACCTTGGCTTCCTTCACGGCAGAAAATCTGGAGAGAAAAGAACAGGTAGAACCCCCGAGGAGTGGGTGTCCTAGGTGAGTCGTGTGGAGCAGAAAGGCCCCCGAGGAGCGGGTGCCCAGAGCTCCCTGAATAGCAAGCAATACTAGAATGTAGCAAGTGGAGCTTCAAGCGGGCAGCTTGGAAGCGGTCAGAGTAGCTGGAGCGTAGCGGAAGGCAATTCTGAACTAGGTCCGAATCTGTCTGCTTGCCAACTCATAGGTGAGCAGTAAGAGGGAATTTAAATAACCCTCCCAATGATGATGTCATCTAAAGGGCTGGCCCAGGGTTCCCTCCCTGGGCCCTTTAAATTTCTTCTATGTGGTGCACGCTAGAGACCGCCAGGGGGCGGGGCTTGAAGTCGGCTGCAGCGTTCCTGCCGTGGATTGAGGCCTCTGGCCAGGAAGGAGGAGGAGTGCAGCATGCTGCGGGCAGCTCCTGCAGCCCGCAGTGGAACGGAGCATCGGCGGGAGGGCACGTGACCGGTGTAACAGTGTTGCGTCCGTCGGTCTTTGACGGCTACGCCCCTCTTGCCTCACCTTATTTTCGGCTCCTCCCGCTCACCTAGGGTTAGTGGCTACCGCCGTGTCTGCAACCCGCTCTCTCCGGCATCCCCGGAACGGCTATGGCGCTGCCTCCCGCCATGTTCTCTTCAAGGGCCTACTAGGGTGCGCGTACGCCACCCACATCTTTATTCAAGCCTTGGCACGAACCTTGGGGGCGTCCCCCTCAAGTGACATCACACCATCCTGGTATTTATGCCTGTTCCATTTGCTAGCTTGTTGAATTAGCAAGGATTGGTCTAAGATTCATCTCGGCCTGTCTAAGCTACTCTGCCGTTTCCGGATTCCCACTGGAAGACTGCGTGCCCTTCAGGGTTGTTAACCTGGCTACCCGCTTCTCAGGGGCCCCTTTGCTTCTTTCAGGTATCTTAACAGGAGCTGGTACTCGCTCCTCGAGGGCCTACGTTTCCTACCTCAGTACCTGCACTACCTCCTTCTGCCTGGTGGAATCGCTAACCCTACAACTACCATCTAGTGAGTACTTTGTCTTGGTGTGTTTCCTCCACAGCACTGCTTCGCTGGAATCAGGTACTCGCTCCTCGAGGGCCTGCTCTCTCTGTCTCTGTGCTTGACCCTTCTCATCTATCGGGTGGAACCGCTAACTACAGATACCATCTAGTGTGTACTTTAACTCTCCAGTTTGTTCCACTACAGCACTGGCTATCAGGAGACTACACTTCCCATTACCATTGTGGAAAGACATACCCTCCGCTGAGGGCTCTATGAGTCTACTATAGATCTACCTCACTACTGCCACTTCTGGTCATATCTCAAGGCTGTATAATAAAAGAACTAATTCTGTGTTTGTGCATCTCGAGTCTAGCCTAGTACTGTGGTCCCTCACGGGACTGCCCCCCATGGGCGTGGTCAGCTGCCATAGTACCCAAGGATCCACCCGAACACCACTAACCATAACAAACAGTTCCCATTCTCTGCGGATCCAACTGTTGTGGGCTGAGATAATCCACCTGCACATTCTTGGACCCCACTATGTTCGAGGCAACTAGCAAGGTCAAATGCTGTTCCACCCAGGACATCAGCATTTCTGCCTCCTGAGCAACCACTCGACTCTTGGTACCTCCCTGGTGGTTGATGTAGGCCACTGTAGTTGCCTACAGGACTCTGACTGCATGGTTGTGTAAAATGGGAAGGAACTCCTGCAGAGCCAACTGCACTGCTCTCGTCTCTAGGCAATTGATGGACCAGGTTGCTTCCTTTGCTGCCCAGTAGTCCTGTACCAACTGGGACTGAACACAGCTCCCCACCCAGAGATACTGGCATCAGTAGTCCCCACCATCCATTAAGGAACCTCGAGATCCACCCTGCTGCACAAATGGTCCTGGCCAAGCTACCATGAAAGACTGGATCTAGCAAACTCTGTAAGTGGTAGTGGGAGATGAAACTGCTCTGACATCAGATCCCAACGGGATAGCAATGCTTTCTGAAGAGGTTGCATATGAGCAAACACCCACAGGACCAGCTCCAAGGTTGAGGCCATGGAATCAAGGTCCTGCAAGTAATCCCAGACCCTGGGCACTTGGACCTCCAACAAGTTCCGAACTTGAGCCTGAAGCTTGACAAGCCACTCCTCCATGAGAAATACATTCCCCAGTCGGGTATCAAAGCATGTGCCTAAGAACTCCAGCATCTGTGAAGGTGAAAGGTTGCTCTTGTACAGATTGACTATCCAACACCACTTCCACCACACCTCAGAAAAGGACTTCCAATTTCTCCCGGATGAGTCAGTCATCCAGATATGGGTGGACCAGCAGGCCCTCCTTTCTGAGACCTGCTGCTACTACCACCATCACTTTGGTGAAGGTCCTCAGGGCTGTTGCTAGTCCAAACGGGAGAGCACAGAATTGAAAATGCCTTCCCAGGAAGGAAGCATAGTGGAAGGCAATTCTGAACTAGGTCTGAATCTGTCTGCTTGCCAACTCATAGGTGAGCAGTAAGAGGGAGTTTCAATAACCCTCCCAATGATGATGCCACTACCACCATCACCAAAGAATTGATCAAAAAGTTCCTTCCTTTTTGGGCACCACAAAATAAATTGAATAATACCCTGTCTCCTTCTTGTCCCAGCGAACAGGAACAATAGCCCTCAAAATTTGTTGCCACTGTATGGTCTGCTGAACGATCAATTTCTTTTCCGCCAAGACACAAGGAGACACCATAAACAGGATTCTGAGCAGCCGAGAAAATTCTAAAGTGTAGACTTGTCCTATCACACTTAGAAACCACACTTAGAAGCACCCCTCTAGCAGATGGAGACAGAGCAGTTACCATAACAACGCTCCGCCTATAAATAGAATGGTGCCACCTACAGGCCGGCAGTATTACTCAATGTCTGAAATAACGAAATAGGGAGAGTCCGCTCGGTTCTTATCTTTCTTCCATGCCTCTGACAGGCGGGACTCTGGACTGATCCGTGGTACTACAGAAAAGAAAATTATCAGGTAAAAAACTAATTTTCCTTTCCCTGTACTTGCCCGAATCAGTTCAGACTCCTGGGATGTACCAGAGCTTTCTTACCTGGGATGTGATCCGGAGAGGCCCGCTCGAAGCACTCCCTCTCCAAATCCTCCTGAAACTGGAGCCTGGACATCCAATCTGTAATGTCTCGCAAAAGTATGCAGAGATTTCCACGGAGCCGCCCTGCAAATTTCCTGCAGTGATACTGACATTCTGCTCAAGACATCGCTTGTGAACAAGTAGAGTGGGCACGCAGATCCGTAGGAAGGGATCTACCATGAAGGAGATAGGCTGAACTAATAGCCTCCTTTAGCCAACGAGCTATAATAGCTTTGGAGGCCTGCTGTCCTCATTTAGGACCGCTCCACAGCACAAAAAGATGGTCAGACACACGAAACTCATTGGTAACCTCAAGATAATGCAGCAAAGCTCTGTGAACGTCAAGCTTCCGCAAGTCACTAGCCAAAGGATCCAAATGTTTTAAGTCCGCGAAGGCCGGCAGCTCCACAGATTGGTTGACATAAAAAGAGGAAACCAATTTCGGCAAGAAAGACGGAACCGTCCATAAACAAATGCCCGAGTCCGAAATCTGCAAAAAGGGTTCCTGTTATGCTCTACTCCTCAAGAAGGGAGGAGTTAGTAATCTGTTTTGGGAAGCTCTGTGTTAGAGCTGGGAGTTAGCAATCTGTTAGGCTTACTCCTCAAGAAGGGAGGAGTTAGCAATCTGTTATGAATCGACTCCTGTAGAGGGAGGAGTTAGCAATCTGTTATGAGAAGCTCTGTGTTAGAGCTGGGAATTAGCAATCTGTTATGAATAGACTCCTGTAGATGGAGTAGTTAACAATCTGTTAAGGTATAGACTGCAGAGATAGCAGTCTGAACTGTTGCTGAAGATTCCTGATGGGGAAGGAGTAGCAATCTGTTACCAGCAGAGTGCTTGGAGAGGGCACCCAGCTGCAGAGGAATGTAGATAGGTTGATCCTTGGGCCGATGGCAGATGACTGCGCCCACAGGAGGATATCCTGAGAGGGACCACCGGCTAGGCTTGGGTATGGAGACAGACACAGATAGTTCTTTTATTAAACAGATTAGTAGAACCACCCGAGGTGGCAGTAGTGAGCTGATATGCCAGGCAGGGCTGAAGTCCCTCAGGTACTGGAACAGCGATCCCAGGGTTGCTGAGCTGTAGAGAAACTATAGATAGTGAGTTGACAGGGTATGCTGTGTTCATAGCCAGAACTGGATGACAAACTCACATAAGGTCTTAAGGAAGCTCAGTAGCTGGAAAGGGTTAGGCCCTCGAGGAGTGAGTACCTGATTCCAGGGAAAGCTCTGAGAGAGCGATGGTAACTCACAAATGTCTGTATCTGCGATAACTTCCAGGCAGTAGAGAATCTTCAGAATGTTCAGGAACATGGGCCCTCGAGGAGCGAGTACCGGTTCCTATCTGCAATCTGAAATAAAGAAAAGAGAGTGAGACCCCCGAGGAGCGGGTACCACTGGTAAGTCCGAGGAGGCAGAGTAGCTTGGACGAATCCTTGCTAACTCGATATGTTAGTGAATACTGAGACCTTGGAAGCGGATGACGTCATCCCAGGGGGACGCCCCAGAGGTTCGCGCCCTTGCTGGTACATCAATCAGAGCGCGTGCACCCTACGTCATCAGGCAACATGGCGGATCCGCAGCGTCATGCCGGTCCGGGGACGCCGGAGGGAGACTGCAAGAAGACGCCTTGGCAGCTAACCGTCCATCAGACTCAGAGGGAATCGCCACAGAGGTAAAGAGGGCAGAGTGAGAACGTTGAGCAGCAATGGACGCAACAGTACCCCCCTTCAAAGGGCGATCTCCTCTTCAGGTACCAGGCTTAGGTTTCAAAGGATGCGCGAGGTGAAACTGATGAAGTTCCCAAGAATTTTCTTCGGGGCCGAGACCTTCCCATTTCAGCAGGTATTCAAAAGTCTCTTGCCTCTTTTATGAACATCCAAAACCTCTTTGATCTTGTATTCTAAGTTGTCTTCTGCATTGATGACGGTAGGTTCTTGAGATTTGGAAGAAAATTCGCTGAGTATGAGTGGTTTCAAAAATGAAACCTGAAAGGCATTATGAATGTTGAGTCCAGGTGGTAACTTCAGATAATAGGTGACGTTGCTAATACGTTGAAGGACTGGAAATGGTCCCACATAGTGAGGTGCAAACCGAGAGGAGGGTAGTTTGAGTCTGAGGTGCTTAGTTAACAACCAGACCTTGTCTCCAGGCTTGAAGACTGGTGCTTGCGCATGGTGTGCATTGAAATATTTCTTAGCACGATCACTCACTTTGATTAGCATATCCTTAGTCTGACCCCATAGTTTATGGATATCATCAGCAGTGGATTAAGCTGCTGGGGATATCACTGAGAGCTTCAGTGGAAGTGGCGGTATTGGGGAACTTCCAAAAACCACTTCAAAAGGTGACTTTCCAGTAGATATAGCTGGATGAGAGTTGATTGCAAATTCAGCCCATGGAAGCAATTTGGCCCAATTGTTCTGTCAGGATGTGACATAGGCTTGAATAAACTGCTTCACCGTCCGATTCATCCGTTCCGTCTGGCCATTTGACTGTGGATGGTAGGCTGAAGTATAGTCTAGAGTGATGTCAACTAATTTACACAAGGCCTTCCAGAATTGTGCAGTGAACTGAGATCCACGGTCGGATACAATGTTAAAGGTAGACCATGGAGACAGAATATGTATTGTATAAAAAGCTTAGCGAGTTCCAATGCAGAGGGTATACCTGGAAGCGCCACAAAGTGTGCCATCTTGCTAAATTGATCCACTGTCACCCAGATGGTGTTCATATCTCCAGATGTGGGTAGATCGACTACAAAGTCAGTAGCGATGTGCAACCAGGGCCGATCTGGAAATGGCAGAGGTTGCATCTAACCCCAAGGTTGCCCGAAGTAAGTTTGTTCTTAGCACATTTGGTGCAGGATGCCCCATAGGAATAGGTATCCTTCTTGATGGTAGGCCATCAATACAGTTCCTGTATTTTGAGCAAGGTTCGGCATTAACCAGGATGGCTGGCCAGCTTGGAATCGTGCACCCAAAAAAGCACTTTCTTCCTGAGATGCTTTGGAACAACAGTCTTACCGACGGGTACAGACTGGGTAGTAGCAAAAATGATTTTCTTTGGGTCATTTATGTTCTGAGGCTCATCAGGTATATCTTCCCACATCATTCTCTCATCAAGATCAGAGGAAGGATCCATTCCTTCTTCTGGTAGATCAGTATTGGTTCCTGAACCCATGGTAGTCTCACAGGGCCCATGTAGAGGAAGGACCTCAATCACCTCTTCAAAAGATCCATCTTGAGAGGATGCATCCTGGGGCTACAGCTCTGGCCCCGCTGGGGTAGTAGACATGCAGATAATAGGCGAGACCTCCTTGAGGCATCTCAGTTGACAATCTGGGCCCCATCGTGAGAGATCCAGGGATCTCTCACGATGGGGCCCAGATTGCACTTGCAGCCAGGGTAACCCCAGGACAATAGAGTGCCTGGCCTTTTCTAGTACAAAGAAGGAGATTATTTCCGTATGGAGTGCTCCAGTGCGAAGCGTAACTGATACGGTCTCGCAAGTCATGTCGCCCGGCAAGGGCTCCCCATGAATGGAAGACAACAGTAGTGGATCTTTTAATTTGAGGAGAGGGATCATCAAGTATTCCACTAAACGTCTAGTAATGAAGTTGCCTCCGGCCCCTGAGTCCACCAGGGCAGGAGTTTGAATCATGACTGGTCCATAGGTCAGGGAGACTGGGAGAAAGAGCGGAGGAGAGGATGTGGTAAGGCCCAAGAACAGTCTTCCCACTGAGCTTGAGTCTATCCGTTTCCCGGACAAAATGGGGCATGCAGAGACATCATGGTTGGGCTGACCACAGTACATGCACAGACCGTGTTTCTTCCGAAATCTTCTCTCCTTTGAGGTCAAGTGACCCTGACCAAGTTGCATCGGTTTATCTTTATCAACAGCAGGAATTGCTGGACCCATCAGAGGTGCAGGGGTACTGGCCTGTTTCAACCCAGTTAACACCTTAGGCCAGAGTTCCTTCACCTTGTCTCGGAGCCAACAATCAATCCGAGTAGCTAAGGCTATCAATTCTTCCAGCGAGTCATGTGTCTGGGGAGCGGCCAGCTTGTCTTTCAAGCAGGTATCCAGGCCTCTGCAGAAGAGTCTTGAGACATCTGGGGTCCCAGCAAAGTTCCACTGCAAGAGCCTTGAATTATATGGCAAATTCAGCCAATGATCTGTTGCCTTGCTTCAAGTCCACTAAAGCAACCCGGCAACAGACATACGAGCAGGGTCATCAAAAACGGATTTAAACAAGTCCATAAATCCTTCTATGTCCTGCAAAATAGGGCCCTTGTGTTCCCACAAGGTAGATGTCCATGACAAGGCTCTCCCATCCAAGTATGGATGTGGTCCAAGTAGGTGTGGTCCAAGTAGGTGGTCTTAGAGAGGTCCGTGGGAAACAATGAAGACTGTAAGGTGAAATGCATGTTGCACTGGTTCAAAAAGCCCTGTGTCTTCTGGAGTTCACCGGAGAAGCGAATAGAAGCAGCCAGTGGAACATCAGCCTTTAAAGCTACCTCCTGTAACTGACCACCTTGGGTAGAAGCTGTGCCTTGTATCTTCTGTGTGTGAAGCTGATGGAATGCTGCAGTAAGTTTCTCGAAGGTTTCTTTCTGTTCTGAGATGCGTTGAGCCAGGCCCGGTATAGCCTGCAAAGCAGAGATGTGTGCTGGGTCCATGGGGTTACTGACATTCCATACCTTAAGCTGGAATCCCAGTAGTACTGCTTCTCCAATTTAAAGCCGGATCCACTGGAGTTAGCAATCTGTTAGGAACGGATTGCAGGAGTTAGCAATCTGTTACGGATCTACTCCTCAAGAAGGGAGGAGTTAGCAATTTGTTATGAATCCACTCCTGTAGAGGGAGGAGTTAGCAATCTGATATGCTCAGCTCCTGTAGAGGGAGTAGTTAACAATCTGTTAAGGTATAGACTGTGGAGATAGCAATCTGTTATGAACTGTTGCTGAAGACTCCTGATGGGGAAGGAGTAGCAATCTGTTACCAGCGGAGTGCTTGGAGAGGGCATCCAGCTGTAGAGGAACATAGATAGGTGGATCCTTGGGCCGATGGCAGATGACTGCGCCACCAGGAGGATATCCTGAGAGGGACCACCGGCTAGGCTTGCGTATGGAGACAGACACAGATAGTTCTTTTATTAGACAGATTAGTAGAACCACCCGAGGTGGCAGTAGTGAGCTGATATGTCCAGCAGGGCTGAAGTCCCTCAGGTACTGGAACAGCGATCCCAGGGTTGCTGAGCTGTAGAGAAACTATAGATAGTGAGTAGACAGGGTATGCTGTGTTCATAGCCAGAACTGGATGACAAACTCACATAAGGAAGCTCAGTAGCTGGAAAGGGTTAGGCCCTCGAGGAGCGAGTACCTGGTTCCAGGGAAAGCTCTGAGAGAGCGATGGTAACTCACAAATGTCTGTATCTGCAATAGCTTCCAGGCAGTAGAGAATCTTCAGAGTGTTCAGGAACATGGGCCCTCGAGGAGCAAGTACCAGTTCCTATCTGCAATCTATATAAATAAAAATGTTAAATAGTTTGTACGTCGTCGCTAATCTCGCCAACCGCTTAACCGAATGCGTTCAAATTTGCACACAACATTCACTTCCCATACGGGAAGGATCTTATACACTTACATTACATATAGGTCACACCTATGACAGGTAATACAAGTTTAAAAATTGCTTACACAAAACAGCGACATCTGGTGGCCGTCAGCGCAAGCGCAACCTCTTACACCTTTCACATACACTCACACATCACACCCCACCCCCACACAGGGCTATTGTCTTTCATTCACACTCCCTCATAACACACAGAAATCCACACTCATCACACCACACACCCCCACCCACACGCCTGCTAATGCCACTTACTTCACCCACCCTCCCAAAACACACCAACACACTAATTCCTGGCTGCTACATTGGGAAGCCACGCATTTCACACACCCTCCAAATTTAAATTAAAGTACCCTCTTCTACCCACCCACGCACTGCTCTCCGATCACACACTACACCTGATACAAGTCCGTGCTTCTCCGCCGGCACCACAGGAACGGTCCGGGACACATCGCATTCAGTAGGGCCGTCGGATGCCAGCAACCAAAATGGCGCGGGTGGACCTTGCCCTTACTATGCTATACGGAGACAACAATGACGTCGGTACACCATGTGACATAGTAAGGGCAAGAGCCCGTCGGCGCCATATCCTCAGCGGACATTTGCCCTTACTAGGTCAGGAATCCTGACGCACCACTTTCACCGGTGAAGTTTTGCGACATGGCAGCCGGCGGAACAAACCCTAGCACACTCCCTCGCCACCGGCTGGCAGTTTGCACAGGTAGCCGGGGAGGAGCATGGTGGGGGACCGTTCTTATTTTCCGCCGCGTGTTTTTCACAGGGGGGCGGGGCACTCATTCTCCACATCTCCCGAGAGGGGGGCTGTAGCGTGGGTTGCTCTATTTCGCCGGGTTGGGGGGGGGGCCAGGAAGGTGTGCTTGCATATTTAAACTATTCTTTGCTGGTGCTGTTCATTTGGGGTACAAAAAAATAAAAAAACACACAAACTGTTACCTTTAATGCTCTGTTCTGTTTTTTCAACTTAACCAGGCTCAGCCACAGCAACACGTGAACCGATTGCTTTCAAATTTGGACACAAGCTACACCTCACATACGGCAAGGTTCTTCTACACTTACGTTACATATATGTCACTCCAGGGGTTGGTAAAAAAGTTTTAAAATTTGGTTCCACAAAACAGCGACATCTGCTGGACGTAAGCGCAAGATCTTACACCTTGCACAAACGCTCACACCCCACACACACGTGACCAATGTTTGGGATTCACACACCCTCTGACCAGACACAAATCCACCCTTCTCACACCCCCCCGCACACATTCCAATTGTACTTACTTCACACATCCTCCCAAAAACCCACAAAATTCCAGCAGGCTACACCGGGAGGCCTCTAACATGCCACATGTTTGCTATTCCCACACCCTACGAACTCACACAAAAACACCCTCCTGACACCCCCCACACCCATGACTTTTCTACTTACTACCCACACCCTCCGAACGCACGCAAAACGGCAGAATAGTTTGGGCTGCTCTAGCGGGAGGGGGTGGGGGGGGCAACACCGCTCCGTGACACATTGCATACACTACGGCCGTCGGCTGCCAGCAATCAAAATGGCGCCAACGGCTCTGTCCCTTACTAGGACACTCGGGAACGCCAATGGCGGCAGTAGCCCATGTGACATAGTAAGGGCGAGGGCCCGTCTACGCCATTTTCTGGACTGGCAACCGGCGCACCTTCGCCCTTACTATCTCAGCGAGACGACCGCTCCCATTGCTCCACCCCACTGACAGAGTAAGTTCTAACAGCCGTCGGAAACAGTTTCAGTGCTGGCTGCCAAGGGCCCGGCGCTAATACTTCCATGCCGGAATGAACGCCCGCTCCACCGACTACCATTTTTGACAGGTATCGGCGGGCGTGCAGGGGGGGGGGTGGCGTGGGGATGTTATTGCGTCCAAGTTCGGGGGGGTGGGGAGCAGGGGGTGGTTATCCCTATTCTCTTTTCTTTCTTTTCCACTTAACCTGGCTCTGCCACTGCAACGCGTGGCCGGGTACAGCTAGTCTGAAATAAAGAAAAGAGAGTGAGGCCTCCGAGGAGCGGGTACCCCTGGTAAGTCCGAGGAGGCAGAGTAGCTTGGACGAATCCTTGCTAACTCGAAACGTTAGCGAGTACTGAGACCATTTATATTAGAAGCGGATCACGTCATCCAAGGGGGACGCCCCAGAGGTTCGCGCCCTTGTTGGTAGATCAATTGGAGCGCGCGAGTAAGCTCCCTACATCATCAGGCAACATGGCGGATCCGTAGCGTCATGCCAGTCTGGGGACGCCAGAGGGAGACGGCAAGAAGACGCCGCGGCAGCTAACCGTCCATCAGACCCGGAGGGAGTCGCCACAGAGGTAAAGAGGGCGGAGTGAAGGCGTCGAGCAGCGACAGATGCAACAGTTCCCTACAGGAAAGCGCCTGGAGTTCTGACACCCTACGAGCCGAAGTAATGGCCACCAGAAAAATCACCTTTAAGATAAGATCTTTTAGAGTCGATCTCTTCAAAAGCTCAAAAGGCACCGAGCAAAGGGCAGGGAGGACTAAATTCAAATTCCATGACTGATAAGGATGCCGAAGTGGCGGACGCAAGTGTTTTGCTCCCTTAAGAAATCGAACTACATCCAGATGTGCCGCTAATGCTACAGCCTGGATGGAACCATGCAAACAACCAAGTGCCGAAGCCTGCACTCTGAGGGAACTACAAGACAACCCTTTAGAAAGACCAGATTGTAAAAAACACAGAATATCTGACACTGAGGCTCGGGTAGGCGTAACCTCATGGTACAAACACCAAGACTCAAAAACTTTCCATACTCTAACATATGTGAGATTGGTAGAAGTCTTACGCAATCGGAGAAGCGTAGCTACCACAGCCGGAGAATAGCCTTTGCGAGTTAACCTCTGCCTTTCAAAAGCCATGCGATCGATGTCCTCCAAACAAAACAGGCCCTTGATGCAACAGGTCTGGGAGAACCGGAAACTGCAGAGGACCATCCACCGTGAGATTGAGAAGGTCTGCAAATCAGGGACGTCTCAGCTATTCTGTAGCTATCAGAATGACCTCCATTGGATGGATCTCTACCCGGAGCACTTTGCTGATCAATAACCAAGGAGGGAAGACATACAGCAGAACATCGGAGGGCCAAGGCAACACTAGGGCATCTACCCCTTCTGCTGCCGTCTCTCTGCGACGAGCATAGAACCGCAGCACTTTTGCATTCTGAAACGTTGCCATCAGGTCCATGCTGGGCAATGCTCCCAGCTGAGCTTTGAACAAAATGTCTGCTGACCAATTCTGCAACCAAAGAAGTCTCCTGGTCAAGACCGCTGACATCACCATTCAGGAAGACGTGCGAACAAGGTCATACGAAGCATCCGCCCCATAAGTGACCACAGCTTCCAATCACTTCACCTGTTCAGATTCCTGGGGTGTCATATTCCTGACACTTTGCAACTGTTGCATCCATCGCAAACTAGCCCGGAGCATAAAGCACAGACACCTCAAAAATCTTCTTAAGATGCATCTCAAACTGCTGGCCCAGCCACAGGAATGGTAGTCCTCTTCGTAACTGCCGATACCGAGGCATCCACCTTTGGCACCTTCAAGAGTTCCAGAGAGTCTTTGGGCAAAGGATAAAGTCATGTTCAGAGAGGACTTGGAGCAGATGTTAAAGAATCTGGGAGATAACAAGGTCCACAAGCTACTGGAGGACAAGCCAAGAGGGTCCAAAAGTTTTCTCCCAGTGCGCTCTCACTTTCGGTGGCAAAGTCATTTCTGTCAGAGCAGAGCTCTGAGTATTGGTCAAAGGTAGACCTCGGCAAGTGTCCCTGCCACCAGCTCTTTCACTGACTTTAATAGGTAAGATCTTTGCTGGACCTCTCAGGCTGGACATGATCGGATACACTTTCTCCAGGTCAGTCTGCTCCTGTGGAAACGATATTCCCAGCTCCACCAGAACTGGTGGGATCAGGAGTCCAAGTTACTCTCTTTGAAACAGGCAAACTACCTGGGGATCATCACCCTCTGTAGATGGGGCCATTCCTCCATCATCCTCTGGACCTTCCACCAAGTGAAAAGTATCTGCGTCGGGAGAACCAATCCCAGATGGCAACCTCCAATCCAACTCCTCTGAGGAATCATCCTTGGTGGCCCCTGTCCCAGAAGGACCCAGGATCCTCCGAATCCTAGTGGCCCCTGAAGCCCCCGAAAATCTGGACTTCTTGTGGGGGAGGATCTGTTATCCTCTGCTTAAAAGAGGGCCACTCCATGGCCTTACAGGCCAAATAGACTTTATGCAGTAATAAAACAAACTCTGGCGAAAAAGGGGAGGGACTCTCCATATCCTCGTCCAGAGGATTTAGCTCCTTCCCCAAGAATATGTTGGAGAAAGCACAGGTGGGAGATCCCCTCCCCCTGCTGCAGCTTGTGCCTTACGTGCAAAGGAATCCAAAATGGCCACTATTGTCAAGCTCAGCGGGATTGGATCAACAGCCTTCCGTGCTGCAGCTTTAGGCCCATCGGTCCCCTGCTGCAAAGTCAAAGCCAGTGCGGTCGCCCCCCATGTGCCCTCCCCACCAGGGAGGCAGCGGTAGCAGCGGTCGGCTCTGGAAAGGTGCACACCAGTCTCTCCGCACGCGGTGCAGTGGCAGCTACGAGGCATGGCCGGGCCATGAAAACGACCACACGGCACACACTGGGAGCTGCAAAGAGAAAACACTGCTCACCCGGAGCCCTTCTGCCACCGACGGGAATCAAGCAAACACGTTCTCTGTCCTTTTCCTATTTCCCCTTATTTTTTTTCAATAAACTTTAGAAAAAACAGAAAACATCCAGAAACAGCAACTAGAAGCCTTATCTGAAGGTGGCAGAGGCTTCTCCCAAATCTCCTGAGGGGAGGGAACTGGACCTCCGGCTGTCACCCCTGGTGTGAATCAGCGAACTATGAAGGGTCCCCAACCCCTGCTCATCCTCCTCTGAAAAACCAAGAGGGATGGTCCCACCAGTACCTGCCAACCTCCTGGGAGGGAATTTCACCGAATCTATCCTCTTCTATTTCTTCTTGCTTTTTGTTTCTTAGGTACAGAACTGCACCTCCTCCATTTTCTGGAGACAAAGCAATACTGAGCAGCTGCAGGTGGCACACCGGGTTAAGAGGCAATGTCTGCAAAGGTTTTCTCTGTCTCCATCTGCTGGAAGGGAAGTCTGGACTGATCTGGGTAAGAGAGTCACTGGGATTATTCTGGGAGATGTTCACCCCCAGGGGATAGAGATGGGACGGGGGAGGGAGGGAGTCACTGGGATTATTCTGGGAGATGTTCACCCCCAGGGGATAGAGATGGGACGGGGGAGGGAGGGAGTCACTGGGATTATTCTGGGAGATGTTCACCCCCAGGGGATAGAGATGGGACAGGGGGAGGGAGTGAGTCACTGGGATTATTCTGGGAGATGTTCACCCCCAGGGGATAGAGATGGGACAGGGGGAGGGAGGGAGTCACTGGGATTATTCTGGGAGATGTTCACCCCCAGGGGATAGAGATGGGACAGGGGGAGGGAGGGAGTCACTGGGATTATTCTGGGAGATGTTCACCCCCAGGGGATAGCGATGGGACAGGTGGAGGGAGGGAGTCACTGGGATTATTCTGGGAGATGTTCACCCCCAGGGGATAGAGATGGGACGGGGGAGGGAGGGAGTCACTGGGATTATTCTGGGAGATGTTCACCCCCAGGGGATAGAGATGGGACAGGGGGAGGGAGTTAGTCACTGGGATTATTCTGGGAGATGTTCACCCCCAGGGGATAGCGATGGGACAGGTGGAGGGAGGGAGTCACTGGGATTATTCTGGGAGATGTTCACCCCCAGGGGATAGAGATGGGACGGGGGAGGGAGGGAGTCACTGGGATTATTCTGGGAGATGTTCACCCCCAGGGGATAGAGATGGGACAGGGGGAGGGAGTTAGTCACTGGGATTATTCTGGGAGATGTTCACCCCCAGGGGATAGAGATGGGACAGGGGGAGGGAGTTAGTCACTGGGATTATTCTGGGAGATGTTCACCCCCAGGGGATAGAGATGGGACAGGTGGAGGGAGGGAGTCACTGGGATTATTCTGGGAGATGTTCACCCCCAGGGGATAGAGATGGGACGGGGGAGGGAGGGAGTCACTGGGATTATTCTGGGAGATGTTCACCCCCAGGGGATAGAGATGGGACAGGGGGAGGGAGTTAGTCACTGGGATTATTCTGGGAGATGTTCACCCCCAGGGGATAGCGATGGGACAGGTGGAGGGAGGGAGTCACTGGGATTATTCTGGGAGATGTTCACCCCCAGGGGATAGAGATGGGACAGGGGGAGGGAGTGAGTCACTGGGATTATTCTGGGAGATGTTCACCCCCAGGGGATAGAGATGGGACAGGGGGAGGGAGTGCGATAAACATACATGAGAGGCTTCAAGAAAACTAAAAAGTCGTGGGATAGGGGGAGATGTCCTTTCACGGATTATAAACTGGTTAAAAGACAGGAAACAGAGTCTGATTAAATGGTCTGTTTTCACATTAGAAAATGGTAAACACTGGAATGCCTCAGGAATCTGTACTTGGACTGGTGCTTTTTAATATATTTATAAATGATCTGGAAATGAATACAATGAGTGAGGAGATCAAATTTGCAGATGACACAAATTATTTAGAATAGGTAAATCACAAGCGGATTGTGATAAATTGCAGGAGGACCTTGTGAGTCTGGAAGATTAGGCATCCAAATGGCAGATGAAATTTAATGTGGATAAGTGCAAGGTGATGCATATAAGGAAAAATAACCCATGCTATAGTTACACAATGTTAGGTTCCATCTTAGGAGCTACCACCCAGGAAAGAGATCTAGGCATCATAGTGGATAATACATTGAAATTGTTGGCTCAGTGTGCTGTGGTGGACAAAATTGCAGACAGAATGTTAGGAATTATTAGGAAGGGAATGGTGAATAAAACGGAAAATATCACCTTGAGTACTTAGTGTGTGCAATTTTGGTTACTTCAACTCCAAAAAAATATAGTTGGAGTGGAGAAGGTACAGAGAAGGGTGATCAAAATGATAAACGGGATGGAACAGCTCCCCTGTGAGGAAAGGCTGAAGAGGTTAGGGCTGTTCAGCTTGGAGAAGAGACGGCTGAGGGGAGATATGATAGAGGACTATAACAGGTAAATAAGAATTGATTATTTACTCTTTCATATAATAGAAGGATTACAGGACACTCCATGAAGTTAGCAAGTAGCACAATTAAATCAAAGGAAACAACTCACAGTTAAGCTTTGGCATTCATTGCCAGATGATGTGGTTAGTGTAGGTCTGTTTAAAAAAAGGTTTAGATAAGTTCCTGGAGGAGAAGACCATACATTTCTATTTATCAAGCTGACTTAGGGAATACACATTGCTGGTCCTGGCATTAGTAACATGGGATTTATTTAATGTTTGGGTATTTCCCAGGTATTTGTAACTTGGACTGGACACTGTCAGAAACAGGGAGGATGATTCAGAATCAACGTCAGGAAATATTTCTTCACAGAGAGGGTAGTGGATGCCTGGAAGGCCGTTCCAGCGGAGGAAGTGAGGATGAAACAGTCAGGGGTAGATTTAAAAAGGAACGCGGATCTTATAAAATCTGATATAAATATTTCTACCCTTAACATAAGGCACGAGGGTAACCAGTAAGGAGCAGCAGTAACTATCATAGGAGACTTGCTGGGCAGACTGGATGGACCATTTGGTCTTTTTCTGCCGTCGTTACTCTGTTAATATGAGTGAGCACGTGAGTAGGAAAGTATCCATGACAATTTCACAGGGATCAGAAATCAAAGGCTCCCAGGTTTAATGCTGTGAGAACACAGACTCCCCCTCCATGGAGATCAGGGAGGGGATGAGGAGTGCGAGCATTCATCAGGCAGCACAGTCCATACAATTACTGCTTCTTGCCAGTGCCAGACCAGAGACCACCTCAACATCTCTCTCTGCACTGGGGTAGGGAGGGCTGGAAAGAGATCCATAGGGAAGAAATTGATGGGAACATAAGAATTGCCATACTGGGCCAGACCAAGGGTCCATCTAGCCCAGCATCCTGTTTCCAACAGTGGCCAATCCAAGTCACAAGTACCTGGCAAGTACCCAAACATTAAATACATCTCAAGCTACTATTGCTTAAAAATTAAAATTAGTTTATGGATATTTCCTCTAGGAACTTATCCAAACCTTGTTTAAACCCAGTTACATTAATTCTTTTAACCACATCCTCTGGCAATGAATTCCAGAGCTTAACTATGCTCTGAGTGAAAAAGAATATTCTTCAATTTGTTTTAAATAAACTGCCTCATATTCCTTCTATTATCTGAGAGAATAAATAACTGATTCTCATTAACTTGTTCAAGTCCTTTTATGATTTTCTAGATTTCTATCATATCCCCTCCTCAGTCGTCTCTTTTCAAAACTGATTCAAGGACGGGGAAAGAGGAGGTTGGGAGTCGCAAGATGAAGTCTGGTGGGGGAGAGGGGTTGAGTTGGTGGGAGAGAATAAAGGGAGAGCCAAATTGGGGAAGGAAGAACAGATTTGTGATTCTCCTTACTATCCCCTCGCCTCCATTCATCAATGCTTTTTATCATCCTTAATCCCCTCAGTCATTCCTATCTCCCTCTCCCCAATTCCTAATCCCACTTCTCCCTCCAGATCAAGAATCAATAAGATCCCTTGTTACCCTCTCCCCTACACATCCCCCCCCCCACCCCAAACACCATTAACAAAAATAGAAATATCCAGCCAATTAGCAAAGATGAGAAAGTAACTTGTACCTGCTCAGGGTGTCCTTCACATCCTAGAAGAGAAACGAGATAGAGATTATTTCTAGCTCCACCCTACAGATCATGAGCAGCTGTTATCCACTTCAGGATATTCCACACTCAGCTCTCTACAATCACATAACTGCCTGTTTATAGAGCAAAGAAACTCCATACAAAGAAAGAGAATCCTCCTTCCTCCTTCTCACAGGCAGGGAGCAGTTCCATGTATGTACCCGGATCAGTCCAGTCTCCTGGGATTATGCTAGGGATGTGCGCATTCGAGTTCGTCTGGCTGTGGGAAAATCTCGAATTCAAGCGGATCGGCATTTTTTTCTTAGTAAAAAATCGTTTTCCCGCTTAGTGTGTGCTAACAAAAAGTAAAAAGAAATAACAAAAATAAACATTTTTTATTAGTTTTTTATTAGTGCACGCTAACGGGAGTTAGCGTGCACTAACCCAAAAAAAGATTTTCACGAAAATTCGGGGGAAAAAATATTCGTTTCGCTTTTTGATCAATATATAACGAATTAAGAAATATCGTATGATATTTCAATTCATTATAAAAATGATTCACATCCCTAGTTTATGCATCCCTACCAGCAGATGGAGACAGAGAAAGTTTACTGACCTTGCTTCATAATCCCCATGTGTCACCTGCATTTCCTTAGTATTTCTTTCTCTACAGCAGATGGTGGCTTGTGCATAAACCAGCAGGTCTGCAGTCTGCCTGGAACTGAGGGGTCTGCATATGAGAGTTCCCCTGGAAGATGTGAGGAGAGACGCTGGGACTGAGTGGTTTTCCTATGAGATCTCCCCTGGAAGATGTGAGGAGAGAGGCTGGGACTGAGGGGTTTTCTTATGAGATCTCCCCTGGAAGATGTAAGGAGAGAGGCTGGGACTGAGGGGTTTTCTTATGAGAGCTCCCCTGGAAGATGTGAGGAGAGAGGCTGGGACTGAGGAGTTTTCTTATGAGAGCTCCCGTTGAAGATGTAATAAGAGAAGCTAAGACTGATGGGATTTCTTATGAGAGCTTTCCTTGAAGATATAAGGAGAGAGGCTGGGACTGATGAGTATACTTATGAGAGCTCACCTAGAAGATGTAAGGAGAGAGACTGGGATTCAGGGGTTTTCTTATCAGAGCTCCCATGGAAGATTAAAGGAGAGAGGCGGGGACTGAGAATTTTCTTATGTGAGCTCCCCTGAAAGATATAAGGAGAGAAGCTGGAACTGAAGGGTTTTCCTTTCAGAACTTCCCTGGAAGATGTAAAGAGAGAGGCTGCGACTCAGGGGTTTTCTAATGAGAGTTCCCTTGGAAGATGTGAGGAGAGAGGATGGGACTGAGGAGTTTTCTTATAAGAGCTCCCTTGGAAGAAGTATAGAGAGAGGCTGGGACAGAAGGAATTTCCTTTGAGTACTTCTCTATAAGATGTAAGGAGAGAGGCTGGGACTGAGGAGTTTTCTTATGAGAGCTCCCAAGGAAGATGTAAAGATTGAGAGTGGGACTGAGGGGTTTTCTTCTGAGAGCTCCCCTGGAAGATGTAAGGAGAGAGGCTGGGACTGAGGGGTTTTCCTATGAGATCTCCCCTGGATGATGTAAGGAGAGAGGCTGGGACTGAGGGGTTTTCTTATGAGAGCTCCCAAGGAAGATGTAAGGATTGAGAGTGGGAATGAGGGGTTTTCATATGAGAGCTCCCTGAAAGATGTAAGGAGAGAGGCTAGGACAGAAGGGTATTCTTATGGGAGGTCCCCTTGAAGATGTAAGGACAGAAGCTAGGAATGATGGGTTTTCCTAAGAGAGCTGTCCTCGAAGATGTAAGGAGAGAAGCTGGGACTGCTGGGATTACTTATGAGAGTTCCTCCTGAAGATGTAAGGAGAGAGGCTGGGACTGAGGGGTTTTCTTATGAGAGCTCCCCTGGAAGATGTAAGGAGGGAGACTGGGACTCAAGGGTTTTCTTATCAGAGCTCCCATGGAAAATGAAAGGAGAGAGGTTAGGACTGAAGGGTTTTCTTATGAGATCTCCCCTGAAAGGTATAAATAGAGAGCCTGGGACAGAAGGGATTTCCTTTGAAAACCCCCCTGGAAGATGTAAAGAGAGAGGTTGGGACTGAGCGGTTTTATTATGTGATCTCCCCTGGAAGATGTAAGGAGAGAGGCTGAGGCTGGTGGATTTTATTATGAGAGCTCCCCTGGAAGATGGAAGGAGAGAGGCTGGGACAGGAAAATTAGTTTCTTACCTGATAATTTTCATTCCTGTAGTAGCAAGGATCAGCCTAGACTGCTGGGTTATGTCTCCTCTCCAGCATATGGAGTCAGAGAAAAGCTGAAAAGCACCCCCTAGATATACCGGTGTGCCACCTGCGATCCCTCAGTATATTCGATAACAAAGCAGAAGTGCTAAATAATCACTTCTGCCGAAAATCAACCGTTGTAGCCAACCACTGACCAGATCAAGTAGTAATGTAGGCTCAAGACAGAAACAAACCTGTCACCCTATATATTAAACTAGAAACAAACCTCAGAACAACTTGCCGTGGATTCTGCAGCAACACTTGTAATTATAACTTGCAGGTGTAGATCACTGCAAAAGAACGGACCGATAGAAACACGAGCGGACTCTCAGAGAAATGACTTGGGTGAGCGTCTGGACTGATCCTTGGTACTACAGGAACGAAAATTATCAGGTAAGAAACTAATTTTCCTTTCCCTGTACGTACCAGGATCAGTCCAGACTGCTGGGATGTACCCGAGCCGCCTTACCTGGGGTGGGACCCCGAGAGTCCCGCTCGAATCACGCTGCTCCCAAAGGACTCATGTGACAGACCATGAACATCTAAACGATAATGCCTAGCAAACGTATGCAAAGATTTCCAAGTGGCCGCCCTGCAAATCTCCTGGCAAGAAACAAATTGACTTTCAGCCCACAAAGTCGCCTGAGAACGCAGACAGTGAGCCTTAAGCCCTTCAGGAACAGACTTACCGCAACCAATGTATGTGGACGCGATTGCGCTCTTCAACCATCGGGCGATAGTTGTCTTGGATGCCTGAAGACCCTTCTTGGGTCCATGCCTCAACACAAACAGGTGATCCGACCTCCGAAAGTCATTAGTGACCTCCAAATACTGCAGGAGTACCCGACGGACATCCAAATGCTTCAAGTCCCGACCTTGAGAAGACTGGAGCTCCTCCTCCGAAAAGGAAGGCAATTCCACCGTCTGATTAACATGGAAGGCCGATACCACCTTCGGCAAGAAGGAAGGGACTGTGTGCAAAGACACTCCAGACTCAGAAATATGCAAGAACGGTTCCCTGCACGAAAGAGCCTGCAGCTCTGAAACACGACGCACCGACGAAATGGCCACTAGGAATACAGTCATGAGAGTTAAATCCTTCAAAGAGGCCCTCTTAATAGGCTCAAAAGGGGCCATGCATAGACCACGGAGCACCAAGTTCAAGTTCCAGAAAGGACAGGGAACCCTCACAGGAGGATGCAAGTTCCTAACTCTACGCAAAAATCAAACAACATCTGGGTGGCACGCAAGAGAGGAACCTTCAACCTTACCACTCAGGCAACCCAGAGCCGCCACCTGAACTCCTAAGAGAACTGTAGGCCAGACCCTTCTTCAAACCATCCTGCAAAAGCATAAGGATATGCCCTACAGAAGACTGTCGTGGCGAAATCTTTAAGTCACTGCACCAGGAGTCAAAAACCTTCCATACTCTAGCATAAGTAAGAGTAGTCGAGGATCTGCGCACCCGAAGGAGGGTAGAAATAACTGCTTCTGGATAACCTTTCTTCCTCAACTGTCTCCGCTCATAAGCCAAGCCGCCAGACAAAAGCGATCCGCCAGATCGAAAAATACCGGACCCTGACGAAGGAGATTCGGAAGATGGCCTAGACGCAATGGCCCGTCCACCGCCAGATTGACGAGATCTGCGAACCACGGGCGCCTTGGCCACTCCGGAGCCACGAGAATCACCAGATCCCGATGGGATTCTATGCGCCGTAACACCTTTCCCACTAGGGGCCACGGAGGAAACACATAAAGAAGAATGTGAAGAGGCCACGGAAGCACCAACGCATCCACCCCTTCCGATCCATGCTCCCTCCTTCGGCTGAAGAAACGCGCCGCCTTTGCATTTAGCCGAGTCGCCATCAAGTCCAGGTGCGGCAACCCTCAATGCTGGGTTATGAGATACATCGCCTCGGCCGACAGCTCCCACTCTCCTGGGCCTAGATGTTGCCGACTGAGATAATCCGCCTGAACGTTGTCCACTCCTGCAATATGGGTGGCCGCGATGTGGGACAAATGACGTTCCGCCCAGGCCATCAAAAATGACGCTTCGGCCGCCACAGGATGACTTCTTGTGCCTCCTTGCCGATTTATATATGCCACCGTGGTCGCGTTGTCCGATAGAACTCTCACTGCCCGACCGTGTACCATCGAAGGAGGTGACGCAAAGCCAGATGAACCGCTCTGGTCTCCAGACGATTGATGGACCAAGCGGCCTGGCGAGGAGTCCACATCCCCTGCACTGCTCAGGACTGACACACAGCCCCCTAGCCGGACAGACTGGCATCCGTCGTCACGACTATCCAAGGTGGAGGTTCTAAGTCCACGCCTTGCAGGAGATGGTCCGGGGTCAAACACCAAGCGAGGCTGGACCGGGCCGGCTCCAGCAATGGTAACATGTCATAAACCTCGGACCTGGGATCCCAACGAGAAAGAAGTGCTCTTTGTAAAGGCCGCATATGCGCAAAGGCCCATGGTACCATCTCCAGAGTAGAAGCCATATGTCCAATGACTTGTAAATAATCCCAGGCCGTAGGTAACGGGAGATCCAACAGGTTCTGCACTTGCGCCATCAGATTGATCATCCACTGATGTGGCAGGAACACCTTGCCTACCGAAGTATCGAATCAGGCTCCCAAGAACTCCAACTGTTGGGTTGGTTTTAGCTGGCTCTTCACGAAGTTGACTACCCAACCGAACGTCTGAAGTTGTTTCACCACCAACCGAACCGTCCGCTTGCACAATGTCTCTGACTTTGCCCGGATGAGCCAATCGTCGAGATAGGGATGTAACAGTATTCCTTGACGGCGTAGGAAAGCTGCGACGATCACCAAAACCTTGGTGAACATTCTTAGAGCCGTCGCCAACCCGAATGGAAGGGCACAAAACTGGAAATGATCCCCTAACACCATGAATCTCAGGTATCTCTGATGATGCTCCCGAACTCCAATGTGAAGATACGCCTTGGTTAGATCCAAAGAAACCAAAAATTCTCCCTTGTGGACGGCCGCAATAACAGACCACAGCATCTGCATGCGAAAACGAGGAACGCGTAAGGCCCTGTTGATCCGCTTTAAATCCAAGATCGGCCTGAACGTTCCTTCCTTCTTTGGAACTACGAAGTATATGGAATACCGGCCAGTCCGACGTTCTGCCGGCGGAACCGGGATCACCACCCCCAGTGTCCTCAACCAGTCCAAAGTTTGTGCAATAAGTAGCTGCTTCTCCGGAGGACCGCATGGCGACGCCAGAAAAAGATCCCGGAGTGGACGAGCAAAATCCGACACATAACCGTGACTTACCACGTCGAGGACCCACTGATCCGATGTTATCTTGACCCATTCCTCCCGAAACAGGGATAACCGACCCCCAATACGCGGAATGGAGGAATGGGTCTGCGCGCCTTCATTGAGTAGCTTTGTTGGGGGTAAAGGCCTGCGAGGATCCTGACCTCTGAGGCCACCTACCACGAAAGGAAGGAATCCAAGATTGTGCCCTCGACGCTTGCTGTCTCTGGGGAAGGGAACCACCCCTCCCCATACGGAACCAGCGCTGACCCCGAAACCGACCCCTGGAATTCCCGAAGGGTCGAGACTGTCGGGGCTTATCCTCAGGCAACTTATAAACCTTGTTGTCTCCTAAGTCCTTAATGAGTTGGTCCAGCTCGTCTCCAAACAACAATTTTCCCCTGAATGGAAAAGAACCCAATCGTGACTTAGAGGAAGTATCCGCCGCCCAGCAACTGAGCCAAAGTAACCGCCTGGCTGATACTGCAGAAGACATAGTGCGAGCCGAAGTCTGCAGCAGGTCATACAAGGCATCCGCTGTGTAGGCGACCGCAGCCTCCACGCAGTTAGCCTGCTCCGCCTCGTCCGGCGGAAGATCCTGCGCTGTAAACATTTGCTGAATCCAACGAAGAGTGGCCCGCTGCACTAGGCTGCTACAGACCGCCGTCCAGACTCCTAACGCTGCAACTTCAAAGATGCGCTTTAATATGATCTCCAACTTCCAGACCTGGAGACCCTTCAACGCTATACCTCGTGTCACGGGGATGGAAGTATGCTTAATGACGGCCATGACCGCCGAATCCATGGTGGGAGTCTTGAGAAGGTCCAAGGACTCAGACGACAGGGGGTACAACTTATCCATAGCCCTGCTAACACGCAAGGAAGCTTCCGGAAGATCTCATTCCTTAGAGACAATCTGAAGCAGTTTGGGATGAAAGGGAAAAGTTTGCGGGGGGTCCCGAAGGCCCGCCAGAGCTACATCCCCCGTGGAAGTGTCCGCTTCCTGGTGTAGTGTCAAGATTTCCAGTTCCTTCAACACCTGCGGAATCAAAAATCGTAGCTCATCCTTGCCAAACAAACGAAGAACCTGGGGGTCACCCCCCTCCACAGTCGCCTGACCTTCCAAATCGCCACCTCCGTCTGTATCTGGAATGTCCGGAGCGGGAGCCGGAAACGCTGGTACTCCTGCGGCCCCCTGTGGACACGGACCACGAGCCCCCACCTTCCCCTGATCCGGTGTCACCCTGGGGATCTTAGATGGAGAGGGGCCATCCGCCTCCCAGTCCGCCTCTGCTTCCAAAAAAGCTTTGTGCATCAACAGCACAAACTGCGATGAAAACGGGACTGGTCTGTTACAGGCGTCCCCTGCGGGTCGGGAGGGAGGGGGGGCCCCGATGGGATTCAAAATCGGGTGAACTGAGCAGGCTTAAGGCAGGCGGAGAAGAAGGACGGGAATCCTCCGCCACTGACTTTGCCCCCTCCGTCGGCAATGCATTCAAAATGGCCGCCGCCTCCTTTTCGATGGGAGGCGAGGCTGCCGATCGAGAGCGGAGCACTCCCCGACGCCGTGCTGAATCAGCAGGAAAAGAAACACTGCGGGCAGCGCTCGGCCCCTGAGAGGGTCCCTCGCCCCCGGGAAGACATCAGGAGCAGAGACACTCTCGGGAGAGTCGCGCCCCCGCCCCCCCGCAGGCCATACAGGCCGAAGATTGTGGCATGGAGAGCACAGCCGGGAAGACACGCGGCAAGAAAAGCGCGCCAAAAAGTAAGTCACTACCCTCAGAAAGCAATGCGCCGGGTGAACCAGCCACCCCCTCCAGAGTTGCAGGGCGGAACCGCGGCAGGCCGGGGCTGCAAGGGTAAGCCCACTGCCTGCCCCCAACAGGACTTAAGTGGCTTTTTTTTTTTTTTTCAACAAAGAATGTGGCTGCTCCTAAAAGCCCCCTTCAGAGAAAGACCTCTGGAATACTGGTACTGTGGGGGGAGGGTGACCGTCCCACCGGTAATCTCTCCCCCTGGCCCACAGGGACTACCTAGCTCTGGGCAAATGGTGTGAGGGCAATGCCCTCCCAAGCCTGCCGCAAGCCTACCTGCTCGCTGCGCGGGAAATCCAATCTAAAACACAAGAATCTAACGTGCCCTAAAACTTTCTGACTCTTATTTTATTTTATATTATTTTAAAAGGATAACAAACTAGTTGATCTAGTCAGGGATAGTACAATAACAAAACCTGGATAACCAATCAGAAATTGAAGAAGGATCAGGACCGCAGGTTATGATTCTCAATCTGCTGGAGTCAGAGAAAATACTGAGGGATCGCAGGTGGCACACCGGTATATCTAGGGGATGCTTTTCAGCTTTTCTCTGGCTCCATCTGCTGGAGGGGAGGCATAACCCAGCAGTCTGGACTGATCCTGGTACGTACAGGCAAGGAGGGGGTTTCTTTTGAGAGCTCCCCTGGAAGATGTAAGGAGAGATGCTGAGATTGAGGGATTTTCTTATGAGGGCTCACCTGGAAGATGTAAGGAGCGAGGCTGGGACTGAGGGGTTTTCTTATGAGATTTCCCCTGGCAGATATAAGGAGAAAGGATGGGACTTGGGGGATTTCTTGTAGGAGCTCCCCTGAAAGATGTAAGGAGAGAGGCTGGGCCTGAGGGATTTTCGTATGAGATCTACCCTTTATCATGTAAAGAGAGAGCCTGGGACTGAGGGTTTTCTTATGAGAGCTCCCCTTTAAGATGTAAGGTGAGAGCCTGGGACTGAGGGGTTTTCTTATGAGAGCTCCCCTTTAAGATATAAGGAGAAAGGATGGGACTTAGGGGATTTCTTGTAGGAGCTCCCCTGAAAGATGTAAGAAGAAAGGCTGGGACCGAGGGGTTTTCTTATGAGAGCTCCCCTGGAAGATGTAAGGGGAGAGGCTGGGACCGAGGAGTTTTCTTATGAGAGCTCCCCTGGAAGATATAAGGAGAAAAATGGGACTTAGGGGATTTCTTGTAGGAGCTCCCCTGAAAGATGTAAGGAGAAAGGCTGGGACCGAGGGGTTTTCTTATGAGAGCTCCCCTGGAAGATGTAAAGAGAGAGGCTGGGACTGAGGTATTTTCCTATGAAAGATCCCCTGGAAGATGTAAGGAGAAAGGATGGGACTGAGGGGTTTTCTTATAAGTGCTCCCCTGAAAGATGTAAGGCGAGAGGCTGGGACGGCAGGATTTTTCTTTGAGAACTTCCCTGTAAGATGTAAGAAGAGAGGCTGGGACTCAGAGGTTTTCTTATGAGAGCTCCCAGAAAGATGTAAGGACAGAGGCTAGGACCGAGGGGTTTTCTTATGAGAATTCCCTTGGATGCTGTAAGGAGAGAGGCTGGGAATGAAGGGTTTTCTTATGAGAGGTCCCATGGAAGATGAGAGGAGAGAGGTTTGGAATGAAGGGTTTTCTTATGAGAGCTCTCCTGGAAGATGAAAGGAGAGAGGTTAGGAATGAGGGGTTTTCTTTTGAGATCTCCCCTTTAAGATGTAAGAAGAGACGCTGGGACTGAGGGCTTTTCTTATGAGATCTCCCGTGGAAGATGGAAGGAGAGAGCCTGTGACTAAGGGGTTTTCTTACGAGAGATACACTGGAAGATGAAAGGAGAGAGGTTGGGAATAAGGGGTTTTCTTATGAGTCTCCCTTGGATGCTGTAAGGAGAGAGGCTGGGAATGAAGGCTTTTCTTATGAGAGCTCCCATGGAAGATGAGATGAGAGAGGTTTGGAATGAAAGGTTTTCTTAGGAGAGCTCCACTGGAATATGTAAGGGGAGGGGATGGGACTGAAGGGATTTCTTCTGAGATCTCCCCTGGAAGATGTAAGGAGAGAGGCTGGGACTGAGGGGATTTCTTACGAGAGCTCCCTTGGAAGATGTAAGGAGAGAGGCTGCGACTCAGGGGTTTTCTTATGAGAGCTCCTATAGATTTATTTATTTATTTATTTATTTATTTAAGGTTTTTATATACCGGCAATCATGAAAACATATCTTGCTGGTTTACATGAAACGGGAGTGCATTAAATACATCAACTCGAACTGTGATGACCGAAGGAGCAGTTACAAATAACAAGGGTAGCAGAACTTGGAGAAGAAGGAAGAGATAGGAAAGAATAAACGGTTAAACGGTATAAATAAATTAAATGCTATATACAAAAGGCATGATTAATGGTTGAGAGTTTTGTGGAGTCCTTGGAATGTGTCCTTGACTTGTGTTATTAGATTGTGTCTTGGAAAGCTTGCTTGAATAACCAAGTCTTAAGTCTTTTCCTAAAAGTTAAGAGGCAGGGTTCCAGTCTGAGGTCTGTAGGAATGGAATTCCACAGGGAAGGGCCAGCTGTGGAGGTGGCACGATCTCTTAAGGTGATGTGTCTGGTCATTTTCGCAGGGGGAACTTTGAGGGCGCCTCTGTAAACATCTCTGGTCGGTCTTGTCGAGTTGAATACTTGGAGGGGGATTTGTAGATCGAGGGAGATGTGCTGATGAATAGTTTTGAAGATAATACATATGGCTTTGTACTTGATACGGAAGTGTACGGGTAGCCAATGTAGCTCTTTCAGAATGGGAGATATGTGGTCTCTTTTTCTTGCGCCTGTTAGTAATCGGGCTGCTGAGTTTTGAACCATCTGTAATGGTTTGGAATAGGATGAGGGCAGACCTAGCAATAGGGAATTGCAATAGTCTATTTTTGAAAAAATGACTGCTTGGATGATTGATCTGAAGTCTTGAGCATGGACAAGAGGTCTTATCCTCTTCAGAACCTGGAGTTTATAGAAGCAGTCTTTGGTTGTTTTGTTGATATGTGCCTTGAAGTTTAGCCGGTTGTCAATTATCACTCCTAAGTCTCTAACTTGTGTGGTAGGTAGGTTGGTAGGAAAAGTAGTATTAGTGATATTGTTTTCAGGAGAGATGAGTAGGATTTCAGTCTTGGATGAGTTTAAGATGAGGTGTAAGCTGTTTAGTAATTGTTTGATTTTCTGGTGGCATGATTCCCAGTAGTCAAGAGTTTTAGAATATGTGTCTTTGATGGGGATGATAATTTGGATATCATCTGCGTAAAGGAAATACTTTAGATTGAGGTCGGTGAGAAGTTGGCAGAGAGGAAGAAGGTAGATATTAAATAGAGTCGGAGATAATGAAGAGCCTTGTGGGACTCCTATGACAGAGTCAAATCTTGAGGATTCTTTGTTTTGGAGTTTAACTTTGTAACCTCTGTTATTGAGAAAGGTTTTGAACCAGGATAGGACGGTGCCGCTGATTCCTATGGACGAAAGCTGGTTTAGGAGGATGGCATGGTTGACCGTGTCGAACGCTGCGGATAGGTCTAACAAGATCAGTAGGAAAGAATTTCCTTTATCGAGGCCCATTAAAATATGATCTGTCAGCGAGGTGAGGAGGGATTCTGTGCCTCTATTTTTTCGGAAGCCGTGTTGTGGGGTGAAGAGAAGATTGTTGTCTTCAATGAAATCTGAGAGTTGGGAGTTCACTAGTTTTTCCATGATCTTGGCGATGAATGGGAGGTTAGCTATGGGGCGGAAGTTGTTGGGGTCCTTCGGGTCAAGGTTAGGTTTCTTTAGGAGCGGTGAGATTGAAGCCATTTTGAGATCATCAGGGAAGGTTCCTTGGGCTAGAGAGCAGTTGATGATATTTGTCAATGATGTGGCTATTGTGTCTGGAATAGATAGAAGAAGTTTAGAAGGGATGTGGTCTGCAGGATGAGACGACGGTTTCATTCTTCTCAGGATGGCTTGTATCTCAGTGGAATCAACGGGTTCAAAGGTGTTTAAGCTGGCGTTTTTGTGGGCAGGTTGTTGATATGTCTGGAGGGCGGCGGTGTCGGAAGGCAGTTGTATTAAGAGATTGGTGATTTTATTTTGGAAAAACTGAGCGAGTTCTTCAGCTTTGGATTGAGCCATGTTGCCGGGGATTTCTCGTGGTATGGTCTGAGTGAGGCTGGAGACATAGGCGAAGAGAGCTTTGGCGTCAAAGACCAGGTTGTGAATCTTAGATGCATAATAGTCTTTTTTTGATTTGAGGTGAGGGATTTGTACTGATATAGTGTAGCTTTGTATGACGAGATGGTGGTGTCGCAAGGGGTTTTACGCCAAGTCGCTTCTTTTTTTCTTAAACTTTGTTTTAGTTTCCTGAGTTCGATGGTGAACCAAGGTTGTCTGTTGGCTGCATTGGTGTGAGATTTTTTTGTAGTTGAAGGACAGAGCTTGTTGGCTATATTTTCTGTTATGTTGTTCCAGGATCGAATGGCAGTGTTAGGGTCGGTGAAGTCTAGTAGGGGGAGCTGTGAGACCAGCTGTGTGTTAAGGTCTTCTGGGGAGCAACGCTTCTTGTAGTGGAATGAAGGTGAGGGGATGTTAGGAGTGTTGGTTTCTTTCAGCGCGAAGGAGGTGGAGATGAGAGTGTGGTCTGACCAAGGAACCTTTTTGTTCTTCAAGTTGGAAGTGGTCGTAATGCCTTTGTTGACGAAAATCAGGTCCAGGGTGTGACCCGCTTTGTGTGTGGGTTCGTTGATTAGTTGTTGGAATCCCATAGCAGATAGGGCTGTGAGGAGGGTTACGCAGCTGTTGGATGGTGAAGGATTGTCTATGTGCAGATTGAAATCTCCTAGGATGATTGCTGGAGTATCCAGGTTGATGAGCATAGTGGTGATTTCAAGGATGGGGGAAACATTGGATTCTAGGAGCCCCGGGGGGGCGTAGACAAGCAGGATTTGAAGATGTTGTGAGGTAAAGAAGCCGATTTCCAGTTTTGAATTAGAGCTGAAAGGATGTTGGGAGAAGTTCAAGCTTTTTTTGGTGGCTAGAAGGATTCCACCTCCTCTTTTTTTCAGTCTCGGAAGTGAGAAGACATCATAGGACTGTGTGGGTAGTTGGTTTATTAAAGCTGTATCGGAGGGCTTAAGCCATGTTTCGGTTACTGCACAAATATCAGGCTTGACGTCGGTGAGATAATCATTGAGAATTAGGGATTTTTTTGTTAGGGATTGTGCATTGAAGAGAGAGAGTGTGAAGAGTGTGAGGCCTAAAAACTGGGAGATTGGTGTAATCAAGATAGGGGTGAGGGTTTTTAAGTTCTTGTGGAGGGCTCGTCTGGCGGATGTTCTTATAGATGGGAGGCGGTGTTGTAAAATTGGTATTGGGAGCACTAGAGACATTGTGGATGGTTAGCTGGCTGGTGCCGTGGGTAGGCGGAAGGCAGATGGGAGGAAAGGCTGGAATTAGGAGATGAATAATTAGTTGGTTAGGGCTCTGGATGAGCGTAGGATGGTTGCTTGCTGAGAGCTTGCTGAGAAGGGCGCTGAATGTTTGCTGGATGGTTGCTTGCAGGATGGTTGCTTGCAGGATGGTTGCTTGCTGGATGGTTGCTTGCTGGATGTTTGCAGGATGGTTGCTTGCTGGATGGTTGCTTGCTGGATGTTTGCAGGATGGTTGCTTGCTGGATGTTTGCAGGATGGTTGCTTGCTGGATGGTTGCTTGCAGGATGGTTGCTTGCTGGATGTTTGCTGGATGGTTGCTTGCTGGATGTTTGCAGGATGCTTGCTGAGATGGCGTTGGCTGGGCGCGGTATGGTGGTTGCTGGGTGAGAGCTGGAGGAACGTGAGCAAGGTGGACGCAGGGTGAGCTCTAGTGCGGTATTGGAGTGATGCTGCTCGGGGAAGCGAGGGACGAAACGAAGGGGCGAAACAAAGGGGCAGGCCCCTTTGTCGCGCTCCTTAGGCGTGCGACGCTCGGCGCGCGGCGCCTAGCAAGGTGGGATTTAAATCTCTCTGGTTGGCTGCCTTTTTTATTTTGGGCGGGCCTTGGCGCGTTTCTCTGCTTTTTTTTTGTTTTCGATGCGATCGCCGGATTGGGCCTCGGCGAGCGCGGCTGGCGTCGGGGTCCCCCGGGTGGGGAGGCCGAGCACTAACCTGACCTTTCCCCGGTGGGGCTCCGGCGCCGGTCGCGCAGGTCTTCGGGTCGCCGCGTGGAGAAGGAGGAAATGGCGCCTGCAGTCGGGATTTAAAGCCCTGCCGGGCTCTCTCTGGTTGGCTGCCTTTTTTATTTTGGGCGGGCCTTGGTGCGTTTCTCTGCTTTTTTTTGTTTTCGATGCGATCGCCGGATTGGGCCTCGGCGAGCGCGGCTGGCGTCGGGGTCCCCCGGGTGGGGAGGCCGAGCACTAACCTGACCTTCCCCCGGTGGGGCTCCGGCGCCGGTCGCGCAGGTCTTCGGGTCGCCGCGTGGAGAAGGAGGAAATGGCGCCTGCAGTCGGGATTTAAAGCCCTGCCGGGCTCTCTCTGGTTGGCTGCCTTTTTTATTTTGGGCGGGCCTTGGCGCGTTTCTCTGCTTTTTTTTGTTTTCGATGCGATCGCCGGATTGGGCCTCGGCGAGCGCGGCTGGCGTCGCGGTCCCCCGGGTGGGGAGGCCGAGCACTAACCTGACCTTCCCCCGGTGGGGCTCCGGCGCCGGTCGCGCAGGTCTTCGGGTCGCCACGTGGAGAAGGATGAAATGGCGCCTGCAGTCGGGATTTAAAGCCCTGCCGGGCTCTCTCTGGTTGGCTGCCTTTTTTATTTTGGGCGGGCCTTGGCGCGTTTCTCTGCTTTTTTTTGTTTTCGATGCGATCGCCGGATTGGGCCTCGGCGAGCGCGGCTGATGATGTAAGGTAAGATGATGTAAGATGAGGTAAGATGAGGTAAGATGAGGTAAGATGATGTAAGGTAAGAGTCTCTGATTGAGGGATTTCGTTATGAGAGCCCCACTGGAAGATGTGAGGAGAGAGGCTGGGACTGAGGGGTTTTCTTATGAAAGCTTCCCTGGAAGATGTAAGTAGAGAGGCTGGGACTCAAGGGTTTTCTTATGAGAGCTCCTATGGAAGATGTAAGGAGAGAGGCTGAGACCGAGGGGTTTTCTTATGAGAACTCCCCTGGATGATGTAAGGTGAGAGGCTGTGACTGAGGGGTTTCCTTATGAGATCTCCCCTGGAAGACGTAAGGAGAGAGGCTGGGACTGAGGGGTTTTCTTATGAGAGGCTGGGACTGAGGGCTTTTCTTATGAGAGCTCCCCTGGAAGATGTAAAGAGAAAGGCTGAGTGGTTTTCTTATGAGGTCTCCCCTGGAAGATTTAAGGAGAGAGGCTGGGACTGAGGGGGTTTCTTATGAGAGCTCACCTGGAAGATGTAAGGAGAGAAGCTGGGACAGCTGGAAATTCTTATGAGAGCTCCCCTGGAAGATGTAAGGAGAGCGGCAGGGAATGAGGTGTTTTCTTATGAGAGCTCACCTGGAAGATGTACGGAGAGATCCTGGGATTGAGGGATTTTCTTATGAGGGCTCACCTGAAAGATGTAAGGAGAGAGGCTGGGACTGAGTGGTTTTCTTAGAGAGTTCCTTTGGAAGATCTAAGGAGAGAGGTTGGGACTGAGGGGTTTTCTTATGAGAGCTCTCCTGGAAGATGTAAGGAGAGAGGCAGGGATTGAGGGGTTTTCTTATGAGAGCACCCTGGAAGATGTAAGGAGGTAGGCTGGGACTGAGGGGTTTTCTTACAAGGTTTCACCTGGAATATGTAAGGAGGGAGGCTGGGACTGAGGGGTCTTCTTATGAGATCTCCCCCTGGAAGATGTAAGGAGAGACGCTGGGACTGAGGGGTTTTCTTATGAAGGCTCCCCTGGAAGATGTAAGGAGAGAGGCTGGGACTGACGGGTTTTCTTATGAAGGCTCCCCTGGAAGATGTAAGGAGAGAGGCTGGGGCTGAGGGGTTTTCTTAAGAGAGCTCTCCTGGAAGATGTAAGGAGAGAGGCTGGGACTGACGGGTTTTCTTATGAAGGCTCCCCTGGAAGATATGACGGGAGAGCCTCTGACTGAGGGGTTTTCGTATAGGAGCTCCCCTGGAAGATGTAAGGAGAGAGCCTGGGACTGAGGGATTTTTCTTATAAAATCTTCCCTGGGAGATGTAAGGAGAGAAGCTAGGACTGAGGCGTTTTCTTATGAGAGGTCTCCTAGAAAATGTAAGGAGGGAGGATGAGACTGTGAGGTTTTCTTAGAAGGTTTCACCTGGAAGATATAAGGAGAGATGCTGGGACTGCTGGGAATTCTTATGAGAGCTCCTCTGGAAGATGTAAGGACAGAGGCTGGGACAGAGGGGTTTTCTTATGAGAACTACCCTGAAAGGTGTAAGGAGAGAGGCTGGGACTGAGTGGTTTTCTTATGAGAGCTCCCCTGGAAGATGTAAGGAGAGAAGCTGGGACAGCTGGAAATTCTTATGAGAGCTCCTCTGGAAGATGTAAGTAGAGAGGCTGGTACTTAGGGGTTTTCTTATGAGAGCCCACATTGGAAGATGTAAGGAGAGAGGCTGGGACTGAGGGGTTTTCTTATGAGAGCTCCCCTGGAAGATGTAAGGAGAGAGGCCGGGACAGAGGGGTTTTCATAAGAGAGCTCCCCTGGAAGATGTAAGGAGAGATCCTGGGATTTAAGGATTCTCTTATGAGGGCTCACCTGGAAGATGTAAGGAGAGAGGCTGGGACTGAGGGGTTTTCTTATAGAACTCCCCTGGAAGATGTAAGGAGAGAGGCTGGGACTGAGGGGTTTTCTTATGAGGGCTCCCCTGAAAGATGTAAGGACAGGGGCTGGGACTGAGGGGTTTTCTTATAGAACTCCCCTGGAAGATGTAAGGAGAGAGGCCGGGACTGAGTGGTTTTCTTATGAGAGCTCCCCTGAAAGATGTAAGGAGAGGGGCTGGGACTGAGGGGTTTTCTTATAGAACTCCCCTGGAAGATGTAAGGAGAGAGGTTGGGACTGAGGGGTTTTCTTATGAGAGCTCTCCTGGAAGATGTAAGGAGAGAAGCAGAGCTCCACTGGAAGATGAAGAAGAGAGGCTGGGACTTAGGGGTTTTCTTATGAGAGCTCCCCTGGAAGATCTTAGGAGAGAGGCTGGGACTGAGGGGTTTTCTTATGAGCGCTCTCCTAGAAGATGTAAGGAGAGAGGCAGGGATTGAGGGGTTTTCTTATGAGGGCTCACCTGGAAGATGTTAGGAGAGAGGCTGGGTCTGAAGGGTTTTCTTATGAGAGCTCCCCTGGAAGATGTAAGGAGAAAGGCTGGGACTGAGGGGTTTTCTTATGAGAGCTCCCCTGGAAGATCTAAGGAGAGAGGTTGGGACTGAGGGGTTTCCTAATGAGAGCTCTCCTTGAAGATGTAAGGAGAGAGGCAGGGATTGAAGGGTTTTCTTATGAGAGCTCCCGTGGAAGATGTAAGGAGAGAGGAAGGGACTGAGAGGTTTTCTTATGACGGCTCCCCTGGAAGATGTAAGGAGAGAGGCTGTGCCTGAGGGGGTTTCTTATGAGAGCTCCCCTGGAAGATGTAAGGAGAGAAGCTGGGACAGCTGGAAATTCTTATGAGAGCTCCTCTGGAAGATCTAAGGAGAGAGGTTGGGACTGAGGGGTTTCCTTATGAGAGCTCTCCTTGAAGATGTAAGGAGAGAGGCAGGGATTGAGGGGTTTTCAAATGAGAGCCCCCCTTAGAATATATAAGGAGAAAGGCTGGGACTGAGGGGTTTTCTTATGAGAGCTCCCCTGGAAGATCTAAGGAGAGAGGTTGGGACTGAGGGGTTTCCTTATGAGAGCTCTCCTTGAAGATGTAAGGAGAGAGGCAGGGATTGAGGGGTTTTCTTATCAGAGCTCCACTGGAAGATGTAAGGAGAGAGGCTGGGACTGAGGGGTTTTCTTATGAGAGCTCCTCTGGAAGATGTAAGGAGAGAGGAAGGGACTGAGTGGTTTTCTAAAGACGGCTCCCCTGGAAGATGTAAGGAGAGAGGCTGTGCCTGAGGGGGTTTCTTATGAGAGCTCCCCTGGAAGATGTAAGGAGAGAAGCTGGGACAGCTGGAAATTCTTATGAGATTTCCTCTGGAAAATCTAAGTAGAGAGGTTGGGACTGAGGGGTTTCCTTATGAGAGCTCTCCTTGAAGATGTAAGGAGAGAGGCAGGGATTGAGGGGTTTTCAAATGAGAGCCCCCCTTGGAATATATAAGGAGAGAGGTTGGGACTGAGGGATTTTCTTATGAGAGCTCCCCTGGAAGATGTAAGGAGAGAGGCCGGGACAGAGGGGTTTTCTTTAGAGAGCTCCCCTGGAAGATGTAAGGAGAGTGGCAGGGAATGAGGTGTTTTCTTATGAGAGCTCACCAGGAAGATGTAAGGAGAGATCCTGAGATTGAGGGATTTTCTTATGAGGGCTCACCTGGAAGATGTAAGGAGAGAGGCTGGGACTGAGGGGTTTTCTTATGAGAACTCCCCTGGAAGATATAAGGAGAGAAGCTGGGACTGAGGGGTTTTCTTATGAGAGCTCCTCTGAAAGACGTAAGGAGAGAGGCTGGGACTGAGCGGTTTTCTTATGAGAGCTCCCCTGGAAGATCTAAGGAGAGAGGTTGGGACTGAGGGGTTTTCTTATGAGAGCTCTCCTGGAACATGTAAGGAGAGAAGCAGGGATTGAGGGGGTTTCTTATGAGAGCTCCACTGGAAGATGTAAGGAGAGATGCTGGGACTGAGGGGTTTTCTTATGAGAGCTCCTCTGGAAGATGTAAGGAGAGAGGCTGGGACTGAGGGGTTTTCTTATGAGAGCTCCCCTGGAAGATGTAAGGAGAGAGGCAGGGACTGAGGGGTTTTCTTATGAGAGCTCCTCTGGAAGGCGTAAGGAGAGAGGCTGAGACTGAGGCGTTTTCTTATGAGAGCTCCCCTGGAAGATGTAAGGAGAGAGGCTGGGATTGAGGGGTTTTCTTATGAGAGCTTCCCTGGAACATGTAAGGAGAGAAGCTGGGACTGAGGGGTTTTCTTACGAGAACTCCCCAGGAAGATGTAAGGATAAAGAATGGGAATGAGTGGTTTTGTTATGAGAGCTCCTCTAGAATATGTAAGGACAAAGGATGGGACTGAGGGGTTTTCTTATGAGAAATCCCCTGGATGATGTAAATGGAGAGGATGGGTCTGAGGGGTTTTCTTATGAGAGCTCCCCTGGAAGATATAAATAGAGAGGATGGGACTGAGGGGTTTTCTTATGAGAACTCCCCAGGAAGATGTAAGGACAAAGGATGGGACTGAGTGGTTTTGTTATGAGAGCTCCCCTGGAATACATAAGGAGATATGATGAGACTGAGGGGTTTTCTTATGAGAGCTCCCCTGGAAGCTGTAAGGAGAGAGGTGGGGACTGAGGATTTTCTTATGAGAGCTACCCTAAAAGATGTAAGGAAAGAGGCTTGGACTGAGGGGTTTTCTTATGAGATCTCCCCTGAAAGTTGTAAAGAGAGAGGCTGCGACTGAGGGGTTTTCTTACAAGGTTTCAGTTGGAATATGTAAGGAGTGAGGCTGGGACTGAGGGGTCTTCATATGAGATCTCCCCCTGGAAGATGTAAGGAGAGAGGTTGGGACTGAGGGGTTTCCTTAAGAGATCTCCCCCTGGAAGATGTAAGGAGAGAGGCTGGGACTGGGGGGTTTCCTTATGAAAGCTCTCTTGAAATATGAAAGAAGAGAGGCTGGGAGGGAGGGGACTTCTTACCAGATCTTCCCCTGAAGATTTAAGGAGAGACGCTGGGACTGAGGGGTTTTCTTATGAGGGCACCCTGGAAGATGTAAGGAGGGAGGCTGGGACTGAGTGGTTTTCTTATGAGAGCTCCCCTGAAAGATGTAAGGAGAGAAGCTGGGACTGAGGGGTTTTCTTATGAGAGGTCCCCTGGAAGTTGTAAAGAGAGAGGCTGCAACTCTGGAGTTTTCTTACAAAGTTTCCCCTGGAAGATGTAAGGAGAGAGGCTTGGACTGAGGGTTTTTCTTATGAGAGCTCCTCTGGAAGATGTAAGGAGAGAGGCTTGGGGAGAGGGATTTTCTTATGAGAGCTCCCCTGAAAGATGAATGGAGAGAGGCTGGGACTGAGGAGGTTTCTTATGAGTGCTCCCCTGGAAGATGTAAGGAGAGAGGCTGGGACTGAGGGCGTTTCTTATGAGTGCTCCCCTGGAAGATGTAAGGAGAGAAGCTGGGACAGCTGGAAATTCTTATGAGAGCTCCTCTGGAAGATGGAAGAAGAGAGGCTGGTACCTAGGGGTTTTCTTATGAGAGCCCCCCTTGGAAGATATAAGGAGAGAGGCTGGGACTGAGGGGTTTTCTTATGAGAGCTCTCGTGGAAGAAGTAAGGAGAGAGGCCGGGACAAGGGGTTTTCTTAAGAGAGCTCCCCTGGAAGACGTAAGGAGAGCGGCAGGGAATGAGGTGTTTTCTTTTGAGAGCTCACCTGGAAGATGTAAGGAGAGATCCTGGGATTGAGGGATTTTCTTATGAGGGCTCACCTGGAAGATGTAAGGAGAGAGTTTGGGACTGAGGGGTTTTCTTATGAGAGCTCTCCTGGAAAATGTAAGGAGAGAGGCAGGGATTGAGGGGTTTTCTTATGAGAGCTCCACTGGAAGATGTAAGGAGAGAGGCTGGAACTGAGGGGTTTTCTTATGAGAGCTCCCCTGGAAGATGTAAGGAGAGAGGCAGGGGCTGAGGGGTTTTCTTATGAGAGCTCCCCTGGAAGACGTAAGGAGAGAGGCTGGGACTGAGGGGTTTTCTTATGAGAGCTCCCCTGGAAGATGTAAGAAGAGAGGCTGGGACTGAGGGGTTTTCTTATGAGAGCTTCCCTGGAAGATGTAAGGAGAGAAGCTGGGACTGAGGGGTTTTCTTATTAGCTCCCCTGGAAGATGTAAGGAGAGACGCTGGGACTGAGGGGTTTTCTTATGAGGGCTCCCCTGGAAGATGCAAGGAGAGAGGCTGGGCCTGAGGGGTTTCCTCACGAGAGCTCCCCTGGAAGATGTAAGGTGAGAGGATGGGACTGAGGGGTTTTCTTATATAAGAACATAAGAACATAAGAAATTGCCATGCTGGGTCAGACCAAGGGTCCATCAAGCCCAGCATACATAGGACATCTTGCAGTGTCCTATGTATACAAGAAAAGACCCCACTGCAAATACACTCTCCAGTAAATGTACCGCACCAAGTTATATGTAACTGCATAACTCCTCCATCCTGCCTCTAACTCCCACCCTCTTCCCTCTGTGTGGATTTACAGCAGCCCACCATACTGTTTCTTCCTTCCCTGCTCCCACCCTACCTTCAATCCGACATGTGCCACTACACTATTCCCATTATCCACCACCCCACCCTACGCAAAACCACCCTTTCCCAAACCTATCCTGGCAACCACCAGAAATCCTTATGAGAGCTCCTCTGGAAGATGTAAGGAGAGAGGAAGGGACTGAGTGGTTTTCTAATGACGGCTCCCCTGGAAGATGTAAGGAGAGAGGCTGTGCCTGAGGGGGTTTCTTATGAGAGCTCCCCTGGAAGATGTAAGGAGAGAAGCTGGGACAGCTGGAAATTCTTATGAGATTTCCTCTGGAAAATCTAAGTAGAGAGGTTGGGACTGAGGGGTTTCCTTATGAGAGCTCTCCTTGAAGATGTAAGGAGAGAGGCAGGGATTGAGGGGTTTTCAAATGAGAGCCCCCCTTGGAATATATAAGGAGAGAGGTTGGGACTGAGGGATTTTCTTATGAGAGCTCCCCTGGAAGATGTAAGGAGAGAGGCCGGGACAGAGGGGTTTTCTTTAGAGAGCTCCCCTGGAAGATGTAAGGAGAGTGGCAGGGAATGAGGTGTTTTCTTATGAGAGCTCACCAGGAAGATGTAAGGAGAGATGCTGAGATTGAGGGATTTTCTTATGAGGGCTCACCTGGAAGATGTAAGGAGAGAGGCTGGGACTGAGGGGTTTTCTTATGAGAACTCCCCTGGAAGATATAAGGAGAGAGGCTGGGACTGAGGGGTTTTCTTATGAGAGCTCCCCTGAAAGACGTAAGGAGAGAGGCTGGGACTGAGCGGTTTTCTTATGAGAGCTCCCCTGGAAGATCTAAGGAGAGAGGTTGGGACTGAGGGGTTTTCTTATGAGAGCTCTCCTGGAAGATGTAAGGAGAGAAGCAGGGATTGAGGGGGTTTCTTATGAGAGCTCCACTGGAAGATGTAAGGAGAGAGGCTGGGACTGAGGGGTTTTCTTATGAGAGCTCCTCTGGAAGATGTAAGGAGAGAGGCTGGGACTGAGGGGTTTTCTTATGAGAGCTCCCCTGGAAGATGTAAGGAGAGAGGCAGGGACTGAGGGGTTTTCTTATGAGAGCTCCTCTGGAAGGCGTAAGGAGAGAGGCTGAGACTGAGGCGTTTTCTTATGAGAGCTCCCCTGGAAGATGTAAGGAGAGAGGCTGGGATTGAGGGGTTTTCTTATGAGAGCTTCCCTGGAAGATGTAAGGAGAGATGATGGGACTGAGAGGATTTCTTACGAGTACTCCCCAGGAAGATGTAAGGAGAAAGAATGGGAATGAGTGGTTTTGTTATGAGAGCTCCTCTAGAATATGTAAGGACAAAGGATGGGACTGAGGGGTTTTCTTATGAGAAATCCCCTGGATGATGTAAATGGAGAGGATGGGTCTGAGGGGTTTTCTTATGAGAGCTCCCCTGGAAGATATAAATAGAGAGGATGGGACTGAGGGGTTTTCTTATGAGAACTCCCCAGGAAGATGTAAGGACAAAGGATGGGACTGAGTGGTTTTGTTATGAGAGCTCCCCTGGAATACATAAGGAGATATGATGAGACTGAGGGGTTTTCTTATGAGAGCTCCCCTGGAAGCTGTAAGGAGAGAGGTGGGGACTGAGGATTTTCTTATGAGAGCTACCCTAAAAGATGTAAGGAAAGAGGCTTGGACTGAGGGGTTTTCTTATGAGATCTCCCCTGAAAGTTGTAAAGAGAGAGGCTGCGACTGAGGGGTTTTCTTACAAGGTTTCAGTTGGAATATGTAAGGAGTGAGGCTGGGACTGAGGGGTCTTCATATGAGATCTCCCCCTGGAAGATGTAAGGAGAGAGGTTGGGACTGAGGGGTTTCCTTAAGAGATCTCCCCCTGGAAGATGTAAGGAGAGAGGCTGGGACTGGGGGGTTTCCTTATGAAAGCTCTCTTGAAATATGAAAGAAGAGAGGCTGGGAGGGAGGGGACTTCTTACCAGATCTTCCCCTGAAGATTTAAGGAGAGACGCTGGGACTGAGGGGTTTTCTTATGAGGGCACCCTGGAAGATGTAAGGAGGGAGGCTGGGACTGAGTGGTTTTCTTATGAGAGCTCCCCTGAAAGATGTAAGGAGAGAAGCTGGGACTGAGGGGTTTTCTTATGAGAGGTCCCCTGGAAGTTGTAAAGAGAGAGGCTGCAACTCTGGAGTTTTCTTACAAAGTTTCCCCTGGAAGATGTAAGGAGAGAGGCTTGGACTGAGGGTTTTTCTTATGAGAGCTCCTCTGGAAGATGTAAGGAGAGAGGCTTGGGGAGAGGGATTTTCTTATGAGAGCTCCCCTGAAAGATGAATGGAGAGAGGCTGGGACTGAGGAGGTTTCTTATGAGTGCTCCCCTGGAAGATGTAAGGAGAGAGGCTGGGACTGAGGGCGTTTCTTATGAGAGCTCACCTGGAAGATGTAAGGAGAGAAGCTGGGACAGCTGGAAATTCTTATGAGAGCTCCTCTGGAAGATGGAAGAAGAGAGGCTGGTACCTAGGGGTTTTCTTATGAGAGCCCCCCTTGGAAGATATAAGGAGAGAGGCTGGGACTGAGGGGTTTTCTTATGAGAGCTCCCCTGGAAGAAGTAAGGAGAGAGGCCGGGACAAGGGGTTTTCTTAAGAGAGCTCCCCTGGAAGATGTAAGGAGAGCGGCAGGGAATGAGGTGTTTTCTTTTGAGAGCTCACCTGGAAGATGTAAGGAGAGATCCTGGGATTGAGGGATTTTCTTATGAGGGCTCACCTGGAAGATGTAAGGAGAGAGTTTGGGACTGAGGGGTTTTCTTATGAGAGCTCTCCTGGAAGATGTAAGGAGAGAGGCAGGGATTGAGGGGTTTTCTTATGAGAGCTCCACTGGAAGATGTAAGGAGAGAGGCTGGGACTGAGGGGTTTTCTTATGAGAGCTCCCCTGGAAGATGTAAGGAGAGAGGCAGGGACTGAGGGGTTTTCTTATGAGAGCTCCCCTGGAAGACGTAAGGAGAGAGGCTGGGACTGAGGGGTTTTCTTATGAGAGCTCCCCTGGAAGATGTAAGAAGAGAGGCTGGGACTGAGGGGTTTTCTTATGAGAGCTTCCCTGGAAGATGTAAGGAGAGAAGCTGGGACTGAGGGGTTTTCTTATGAGCTCCCCTGGAAGATGTAAGGAGAGACGCTGGGACTGAGGGGTTTTCTTATGAGGGCTCCCCTGGAAGATGCAAGGAGAGAGGCTGGGCCTGAGGGGTTTCCTCATGAGAGCTCCCCTGGAAGATGTAAGGTGAGAGGATGGGACTGAGGGGTTTTCTTATATAAGAACATAAGAACATAAGAAATTGCCATGCTGGGTCAGACCAAGGGTCCATCAAGCCCAGCATACATAGGACATCTTGCAGTGTCCTATGTATACAAGAAAAGACCCCACTGCAAATACACTCTCCAGTAAATGTACCGCACCAAGTTATATGTAACTGCATAACTCCTCCATCCTGCCTCTAACTCCCACCCTCTTCCCTCTGTGTGGATTTACAGCAGCCCACCATACTGTTTCTTCCTTCCCTGCTCCCACCCTACCTTCAATCCGACATGTGCCACTACACTATTCCCATTATCCACCACCCCACCCTACGCAAAACCACCCTTTCCCAAACCTATCCTGGCAACCACCAGAAATCCTTAATCCCTATCTTGATCACACCCCTCACACAACTCCTAGGCCTAGCAACTCTTGCCATTTCATTATTCAACTCCCAATCTATCCTTAAAAAAGCGCCTATCCTCTACGACATCCTCTCTGACAACAGCCTAGACCTATGCGCCATCACGGAAACCTGGCTAAAAGACACAGACCAGGTTTTCCTAAACCAACTCCCACAACAAACCTATGATATCTTCTCTATCCCAAGACATAAAAAAAGAGGCGGTGGTTTACTCCTAGCAGCTAAAAAACATCTTAACCTAAAACTCCAACCTTCCCAACCCCCCCACAAACTAGAAATAGGACTCTTCAAATCTACCACCCTACAGGTATGTCTCATCTATGCCCCCCCCGGCATACTTGACCACGACCCATCCCCCCTCATAGAATTTATCGTTGACAACCTTAAACCCGATAGCCCAGCCATTATACTTGGCGACTTCAATCTCCACGTAGACGCCAGCCCGATCACTTCCTCATGTGAAACCTTATTGATCACCCTCAAAGCTCTAGGTTATAGACAGCTCATCACTACACCCACACACAGAGCTGGTCATACCCTTGACCTCCTTTTCGTTAACTCCTACATCTCAGCATCCAACACCCCCTCCACCACCCCCATCCCTTGGTCAGACCACTTCATTGTCAATGCCTCCCTCTCTACCAGCATCACTACCAACACATCACTATCACAGAATAAAACCATATCCTTTCGCAAAACATGCCCCTCAGAGAAGCTCGCCCTTGCACTTGAAAAAGCAACCAAGAACCTTGACCTCTCCAATCCAGATGCAGCCTTGCAATCATGGAATAACATCACATCCACTATAGCTGACGAACTCTGTCCAATTGTACACAAAGAAATCCCACTATCAACAAGAGAAAAACAACCCTGGTATACCAACCAGTTAAAGAAGGCAAAGCAGGACCTCAGATCCAAGGAACGCATCTGGCGCAGACAACCCTCTCCTACTCACAAAGCTATATACAAACAGACCCTGCACAACTACCGCCAAGCCACCCTCCAAGCCAAACGTGACTTCTACTCTTCCAAAATTCATTGCTACCAATTCAACCCCAAAGCCTTTTTCTCCTATGTTGCTGATCTTACTAAATCCCCCACTCCCATCTCCCACGAAGGAAACACCGACACAAAATGTGAAGAAATCGCAAGGTATTTCCAGACCAAAATCAACAGCATTCTTCAACGCCTCCCCTCCAAACCCTCCCCCATACCTCCCCTCACCAATAATACCAAGCACCTCCTCGAATCCCTTGAACACACCTCCACCCTAGAGATAGAATCTATCCTAAAAAAGATGAGACCGGCCTCTCACATAGCAGACTCAATCCCCTCTAAATTCCTCCTCTCCATACCCACTACCACTGCTAAACCCATAGCAAACATAATCAACTGCTCACTAACCTCTGGTAAAGTCCCAGACCCCCTCAAACTAGCTGTAGTCAAACCCCTCCTAAAAAAACCTACTCTTGATCCTACAACCCCAGCAAACTACAGACCCATCTCCAACCTCCCCCTCATATCCAAGATCCTCGAGAAGGTAGTCAACATCCAACTCACTGACTTCCTTGAGGACCACAATATCCTACACCCTTCACAATTCGGCTTCCGTAAAGGTCGTAATACTGAAAATCTCCTTTTAGCCATCACTGACACTCTCCTCATCGGCATGGACCAGGGGAAATCCTACCTCCTGGCCATCCTAGACATCTCTGCGGCCTTTGACACTGTTAACCACCAAATCCTACTTTCCAGGTTGGCAGAAATAGGCGTCACTGGCACTGCCCTATCTTGGTTCTCCTCCTACCTTAACCACAGGGAATATGCTGTACAAATCAATCAAAGTACCTCTTCACATATCCCACTCACACAAGGCGTTCCCCAAGGATCCTCCCTCTCTTCCACACTTTTCAACATCTATCTTCTCCCCCTCTGCCAACTTCTCTCCGACCTAGGGCTGACTTTCTTCCTGTATGCTGATGATGTTCAAATCATCATCCCCATTCAAACAACACTCAAGGCATCCCTTCAATACTGGGAATCCTGCCTCTCCACCATCAACTCCCTTTTGGCCAACCTCCACCTGGCACTCAATGCAGATAAAACTGAAATCCTCGTCATCACCAATCAACCAGAGCACACTTCCTGCCTCACTGCTCCCAGCCCTACTATAACCCACTCACCTACATCTAATGTAAGAGACCTAGGAATCCTACTTGATCAACACCTCAATTTCAAGCCACACATCAAGTCCCTAATAAAAGGTGGCTTCTACAAACTTCACATTCTTAAAAAACTGAAACCACTCCTTCATGCACATGACTTCTGTTTAGTTCTGCAGTCCACTATCCTCTCCAAACTAGATTACTGCAATTCCCTCCTGTTAGGCCTCCCTACTTCCACGATCAAACCCCTACAAATCCTTCAAAATGCGATGGCAAGAATCACCACCAATACCCGTAAGACTGAACACATAACCCCCATCCTAAAGGACCTGCACTGGCTTCCCATACCATACCGCATTAAATATAAAACCCTCACCATCCTGCACAACGCCCTTCATAAAAACAACCCCGCCTGGCTTAAAAACATGCCTCACTTCTGTACCTCTAACCGTCCTACTAGAAATGCCCTCGCAGGCACCCTACACACCCCACCTCTCAAAACCGCACACCTCTCCAACACGAGAGAAAGAGCGTTTACCATAGCTGGCCCCACCCTTTGGAACTCACTTCCCCATAACCTTCGACTTGAGCCCTCCTTACAGTCTTTCAAAAAAGGCATCAAGACCTGGCTGTTCAGGCAAGCCTACCCAGAAGCCAATCAAACCTAGCCCACTCCCTACCCCTTCCATCACCGTCCTCCCCCCCTTCACCCCCCAGCCTCCCCTTACCTCCCTAGCCCACCCTCCCTGCCCCCTATCTCCCCCTCCCACCTCTTCCTTCTTCTTCCGCCTCCCTCTCCCCCCTCCCCCTTCAATCAATTAATCATACAACTGATCTATTGTAAATGAATACTTCGCCTTAATTTATAATTTTAAAACAGTTACAATTATGTTCCTTTTATTATATTTATAAAGTTGTTTGTTCCTCTCTCTCCTTCTGCCCTATTCTTTCTTGCTGCTCTTCCCCTGACCACCTCTCACCTTTTTCTTGCCTGCTCCCCTTCTCCCCTACCCTTGTTCATTGTATTTTCTACCTGCTTCAGTTTTTTGTAAACCGGCATGATATGCCCTATGAATGTCGGTATATTAAAAGTTAAATAAATAAATAAAATAAATAAATAAATCCTGTTTCCAACAGAGGCCAAACCAGGCCACAAGAACCTGGCAATTACCCAAACACCTAGAAGTTCCCATGCTACTGATGCAATTAATAGCAGTGACTATTCCCTAAGTAAACTTGATTAATAGCAGTTAATGGACTTCTCTTCCAAGAACTTATCCAAACCTTTTTTGAACCCAGCTACACTAACTGCACTAACCACATCCACTGGCAACAAATTCCAGAGATTTATTGTGCGTTGACTGAAAAAGAATTTTCTCCGATTAGTCTTAAATGTGCTACTTGCTAACTTCATGGAATGCCCCCTAGTCCTTCTATTATTCGAAAGTGTAAATAACCGAGTCACATCTACTCGTTCAAGACCTCTCATGATCTTAAAGACCTCTATGATATCCCCCCTCAGCCGTCTCTTCTCCAAGCTGAACAGCCCTAACCTCTTCAGCCTTTCCTCATAGGGGAGCTGTTCCATCCCCTTTATCATTTTGGTTGCCCTTCTCTGTACCTTATCCATTGCAACTATATCTTTTTTGAGATACGGTGACCAGAATTGTACACAGTATTCAAGGTGTGGTCTCACCATGGAGCGATATAGAGGCATTATGACATTTTCCGTTTTATTAACCATTCCCTTCCTAATAATTCCTAACATTTTATTTGCTTTTTTGACTGCTGCAGCACACTGAGCTGACGATTTCAATGTATTATCTACTATGACGCCTAGATCTCTTTCTTGGGTGGTAGCTCCTAATATGGAACCTAACATCGTGTAACTACAGCTAGGGTTATTTTTCCCTATATGCAACACCTTGCACTTGTCCACATTAAATTTCATCTGCCATTTGGATGCCCAATCTTCCAGTCTTGCAAGGTCCTCCTGTAATGTATCACAGTCTGCTTGTGATTTAACTACTCTGAATAATTTTGTATCATCCGTAAATTTGATAACGTCACTCATCGTATTCCTTTCCAGATCATTGATATATATATTATGAGAGCTCCCCTGGAAGACGTAAGAAGAAAGGCAGGGACTGAGGGGTTTTTGTATAAGATCTCTCCGGGAAGGTATAAGGAGAGAGACAGGTACTGAGGGGTTTTCTTATGAGAACTCCCCTGGATGATGTACGGTGAGAGGCGGTGACTGAGGGGTTTCCTTATGAGATCTCCCCTGGAAGACATAAGGAGTGAGGCTGGGACTGAGGGGCTTTCTTATGAGAGCTCCCCTGGAAGATGTAAAGAGAGACGCTGGGACCTAGGGGTTTTCTTATGAGAGCTCCCTTGGAAGCTGTAAGGAGAGAGGTGCGGACTGAGCATTTTCTTATGAGAGCTCCCCTGAAATATGTAAGGAGAGAAGCCTGGACTGAGGGGTTTTATGAGTGATCCCCTGGAAGATGTAAGGAGAGAGGCTGGGAGTGAGGGGTCTTTTATGAGATCTCCCCCTGAAGATTTAAGGAGAGACGCTGGGACTGAGGGTTTTTCTTAAGTGAGCTCCCCTGGAAGATGTAAGGAGGCAGTCTGGGACTGAGGGGTTTTCTTAAGAGAGCTCCCCTGGAAGATGTAAGGAGAGAGGCTGGGACTGACGGGTTTTCTTATGAAGGCTCCCCCGGAAGATATGACTGGAGAGCCTGGGACTGAGGGGTTTTCGTATAGGAGCTCTCCTGGAAGATGTAAGGAGAGAAGCTAGGACTGAGGCGTTTTCTTATGACATCTCCCCTGGAAGACATAAGGAGAGAGGCTGGGTCTGAGGGGTTTTCTTATGAGAGCTCCCCTGGAAGTTGTAAATAGAGATGCAGGGACTTAGGGGTTTTCTTATGAGAACTCCCTTGGAAGCTGTAAGGAGAGAGGCAGGGACTGAGAGATTTTCTTATGAGAACCAGGGGTCACGATTTGAAGCTCTAGGGAGGAAGATTCAGAACCAATGTCAGGAAGTATTTCTTCACGGAGAGGGTGGTGGATGCCTGGAATGCCCTTCCGGAGGAAGTGGTGAAGACCAGAACTGTGAAGGACTTCAAAGGGGCTTGGGATAAACACTGTTGATCCATAAAGTCAAGATCCCGCCAATGAAGAGTGGGTGACTCGCCAGAATGATGGCTACTGCCTGGAGACAATACCCTTATTCAATAAACATACACATGGTTTCTGTGACTCCAACTTCGCTCTAAGCTTCAACAGCAAGAGGAAATGTGGAAAAAAGGATTTGCAGTCACAAAGAGGGGAGTAGCTGGCTTGTTACGGCGGTTACTACCCCAAACCAAATGTGCCTGATACTTCACTTTCGATGCATATCCAGCATGGCTCTCTGCTTCAACGGCATGGGAGAAAGACTGATACATCATGCATTTCCAGCATAGCTCTCTGCTTCAACGGCAGGGGAGAAGAAAAACTGATACTTCACGCATATCCAGCATAGGTCTCTGCTTCAATGGCAGGGGAGAAGAAAAACTGATACTTCACGCATATCCAGCATAGCTCTCTGCTTCAACGGCAGGAGAGAAGAAAAACTGATAGTTCACGCATATCCAGCATAGCTCCCTGCTTCAACGGCAGGGGAGAAGAAAAACTGATACTTCACGCATATCCAGCATAGCTCTCTGCTTCAACGGCAGGAGAGAAGAAAAACTGATACTTCACGCATATCCAGCATAGCTCTCTGCTTTAACAGCAGGGGAGAAGAAAAACTGATACTTCATGCATATCCAGCATAGCTCCCTGCTTGAACGGCAGGGGAGAAGAAAAACTGATACTTCACGCATATCTAGCATAGCTCCCTGCTTCAACGGCAGGGGAGAAGAAAAACTTCACGCATATCCAGCATAGCTCTCTGCTTCAATGGCAGGGGAGAAGAAAAACTGATACTTCACGCATATCCAGCATAGCTCTCTGCTTCAACGGCAGGAGAGAAGAAAAACTGATACTTCATGCATATCCAGCATAGCTCCCTGCTTCAACGGCAGGGGAGAAGAAAAACAACCAATAAGGGCTGTATAACATAGTCTGGGTAAAACAAATAAGCATGGGTGTAGCTTGCTTATTGCGGCGGTTACTACCCCTACTACCCCTAACTAATCAAGCTAGATTTTTCACTTGGATGCAGCTCCATCACTGCTCTCTACATTAATGGTGGGGGTGGAAGGGAAATAGAACCAAGAGCTAAGAGAAACAGATAAGTATGAGAGAAAAAATGTGTGAAGCTTGCTGGGCAGACTGGATGGGCCGTTTGGTCTTATTCTGCCGTCATTTCTATGTTTCTATGTTTCTATGTTTCTATGTAAGGAGAGACGCTGAGACTGAGGGGGTTTTTTATGGGAGCTCCCCTGGAAGATGAAAGGAGGGAGGCTGGGACTGAGGAGTTTTCTTTTTTTTTTTTTTTCTTTATTTATCAGCGTTTTCAAAACAAAATACAAAGTAATTTTGCATAGAGTCACAAGAGATTTAAGAAATTGTTCTTTACATTTATTTATTTATTTATTTATTTATTTATTTATTTAACATTTTTATATACCGGCATTCGTAGGACACATCATGTCTGTTCACAATTAACTGAGAAAGGAAATTACATTGAACAAGGGGGTTTAACTGGGCGAAATTGGATAATAATTGGATAAAAAGAACAAGGTAAAAAGCGAAGTACGAGAGAAAAGAGAAAGCAAGCATGGATAACTTAATTGGAAAGATATGGGTTTAAAATTACATATTACATATGTGAACTTATTTACAACGTTGGGGGGAGGGGTGAGGGGAGAGGGAAAGGGGGGGAGAATATATGCGAAAGGGGAGGTAAAGGTAAGGGAGGGATTGATATGGTAAAGAAGGCGGGGGGCGGAGGCTGAAGAGGCTAAAAGGCGGGGGGGGGGGGGGGGGGGGGGGGGGGGGGGGGGAGTGAGGGGGAGCATGGGGTGTGCTGGAAGGGTTACCAGGGTGGGAAAGGTGGGACGGGCTGTATATAGAATGCAGGTTCCTGCATGCGTGGGAGGCCTAGGGTTGAGAGGAGTTGGGGTAGGCCTGTTTAAACAGCCATGTTTTTATTCCTTTTTTGAAGTGGCTCAGGGATGGTTCTAGTCGGAGTTTGGCCGGGAGGGAGTTCCAGAGGGAGGGGCCCGCGATAGAGAAGGCTCTTTCCCTGGTGGCGGTGAGGTGCCCAATTTTGAGTGAGGGGGTTTGGAGGGTGCCGGCGAGGGCGTTTCTGGTGGGGCGGTTCGATTGCCGGAATTGAGGCATATCTTCAAGCCAGGGGGAGCTGTTTTTGTATAGGGTGTTATGTAGGATGGTAAGTGTTTTGTATTGGGAACGGAATGCAATGGGGAGCCAGTGGAGATTTTGTAGTATGGGAGTGATATGATCGGATTTTCTTGTGTTTGTTAGGATACGTGCCATGGCATTTTGGAGGATTTGAAGAGGTTTAGTAGTAGAGGCTGGGAGGCCTAGGAAAAGGGCGTTGCAATAATCGAGTTTGGATAACATGGTGGTTTGCATGACGGTGCGGAAATCATGGGCGTGAAGGAGGGGCTTCAGTTTTTTGAGGGTTTGGAGTTTAAAGAAGCCTCCTTTTAGCAGTGATTTAATGTGGGATTTCAAGTTTAGTTGGTTGTCTAGGTAAACTCCTAAGTCTCTGACGCTATGTGGTAGTGATTGAGCTTGTGAGGCGTTTTGGATCATATGGTGGATCGAGTCGGAAGATTGATTTGTGAGGATAAGGATTTCAGTTTTGGAGGTGTTGAGTGCAAGGTGGAGATTGGAGAGGAGTGAGTTGATGGAGGTCAGACAAGTTTCCCAGTACTGCAGGGTTTCGTTGAGGGATTTTCGAATGGGAATCAAAATTTGTACGTCATCTGCGTATAGGAAAAATGTCAGTCCTAGTTTAGAGAGTAAGTGGCAGAGTGGGAGTAAGTAAATATTGAAGAGGGTGGATGATAGGGAGGAGCCTTGTGGGACGCCCTGCGTGAGGGGAATGTGAGCGGATTCGAAGTCATCGAGTTTGACTAAGTACATTCTATGATCTAGGTATGAGGAGAACCACGATAGGGCTGTGTTTGATATGCCTATCTCGGATAAGCGTGATACTAGGATTTGATGGTTCACAGTATCAAATGCGGCTGAGATATCTAGGAGGGCAAGGATGTAGGATTGGCTGTGGTCCATGCCCTTAAGGATGGTATCTGTTATGGCGAGTAGGAGTTTTTCGGTGCTTCGGTCTTGGCGGAAGCCATATTGGGCGGGGTGTAAAATATTGTTTTCTTCTAGGAATTCTGTGAGTTGGGTGTTGACCACCTTCTCCATAATTTTCTTACATGAAATTAAATCTATTTGAAACATGACAAAATCTTACAATCTCTACACTTCGTAGGCAACTTAGGAGGAAGAGAATACAAAGGAGAACATAAGTAACAATTTAGAAGTAAGGCTGGGTTTAACCATCAGGTTCATTTACTGGATCCTGCTCTATAGGCTGCGGGTTCTGCTCTCGTGCCTCTATGAAGGCTTGAAATTGTTCCGGACTGAAGAACACATAAGTATTCCCCAAAAGTCTTACTATGCACCTACAGGGATACCTTAAAACATAGGTTCCCCCTAATGCAAGAACTTTTGGGCGTAATGAAATAAACTTTTTCCTTCGCATCTGCGTTGGTTTTGCCAAATCTGGGAAGATACGAACTTGGCCACCCATAAAAGAAACATTTAAATTTTTGAAATAATTCTTCATAATCATGCCAACATCATTTTCTGAATATAGAGTCACGAACAAGGCAGACCTTTCTATAATTTCCTCTGCTGATGTTTCTAGAAAATTGGTTAGATTTTCCATATCTATCCCCATACCAGGCGGTGTTAAAGTACCTCCTTGTCTTAAGAAGAATATTTTTTTAACTGGCGGGACATTCTCAGGTGGTATCTTTAAAATTTCAATAGTAAATTTCTTAAAGGTCTGCAAACGCAACTCTCCCATAACTTTGGGGAAATTCAAAAGTCTTAGGTAATTCTCTACAGACTCCAATCTTCTCAAAGACGATAGTCTCTCATTAACAGAAACTGCACTTAAATCTTGCAATTTTTTCACATCGTCGGTTACCTTTGTTAAGGCCTTTTCCAGATTCGTGTGGTCAGCTTCAATCTTATTCATTCTCATGGAAACTTCCTCCAGTTTGCAAGCCTGTCTGTCGAGCTTCGCAGCATTCCCCGCAACCAGATCCCAAAGGGCATCGAGCGTTACAATCGCTGGTTTTGTTAATCTCTGTGGGGAAAATGGAGAAACCAGCTCAGCTGTTCCTTCTCCACTGGCTTCGTACCCCTCCACTCTTACAGCCTCAGCGGAGACACGAGCACTGGTTGCCCCCCCCCCCCCCCCTCTGCTTCGTCCCTGGGCTTGCCTCCCAACTGAGCATGCCCGAAGGAAGTTTCCGACGACGTCTCAGCAGGCACAGAGTCGAGCAGTAGAGCTGCCTGAACCAGCGTTTTGGGGTCCGGAGGCCTCAGCGATAGTTCCCCGGGTGAGTACTGGGCTCCTTTCCCTGCCTCTCCAATGGGGGTAGACATCCTCGTTTCTGATGTCGGGGTTGCATATTGGTAGATCAGCTGCTGCCCTTCCAAATTATCAGGTAAGGGAGGAAATATCTGGATTTTCCCTTTTCTCTTGTGTGGCATTATAAAACTTCAAAAGAAGAAAAGACTTGCAGGAAATTTTTAGGGAACGAGGGCACGGAGCTACTCAATATGCGTCCGCTCCCACGGCCATCTTGGTTCCTCCTTCGGGACTGAGGAGTTTTCTAAAGAGAGCTCCCCTGGAAGATGTAAGGAGAGAGGCTGGGACTGACGGGTTTTCTTATGAAGGCTCGCCTGGATGATATGAAGGGAGAGCCTGGGACTGAGGGGTTTTCGTATAGGAGCTCCCCTGGAAGATGTAAGGAGAGAGGCAGGGACTGAGGGATTTTCTTGTAAAGTCTTCCCTGGGAGATGTAAGAAGAGAAGTTAGGACTGAGGCGTTTTCTTGTGAGAGTTCCCTAGAAAATGTAAGGAGGGATGATGAGACTGAGGGGCTTTCTTAGAAGGTTTCTCCTGGAAGATGTAAGGAGAGAGGCTGGGACTGAGGAGTTTTCTTATGAGAGCTCCCCTGGAAGATCTAAGGAGAGAGGCTGGGACTGAGGAGTTTTCTTATGAGAGTTCCCCTGAAAGATGTAAGGAGAGATGCTGTCATTCAGGGGGTTTCTTATGAGAGCTCTATTGGATGATGTAAGGTGAGAGGCTCTGATTGAGGGGTTTCGTTATGAGAGCCCCACTGGAGGATGTGAGGAGAGAGGCTGGGACTGAGGGGTTTTCTTATGAGAGCTTCCCTGGAAGATGTAAGCAGAGAGGCTGGATCTCAAGGGTTTTTTTTATGAGAGCTCCTATGGAAGATGTAAGGAGAGAGGCTGGGACTGAGGGGTATTCTTATAAGAACTCCCCTGGATGATGTAAGGTGAGAGGCTGTGACTGAGGGGTTTCCTTATGAGATCTCCCCTGGAAGACGTAAGGAGAGAGGCTGGGTCTGAGGGGTTTTCTCATGAGAGCTCCCCTGGAAGTTGTAAAGAGAGATGCAGGGACATAGGGGTTTTCTTATGAGAACTCCCTTGGAAGCTGTAAGGAGGGAGGCAGGGACTAAGGGATTTTATTATGAGAGCTCCCCTGAAAGATGTAAGGAGAGACGCTGGGACTAAGGGGGTTTTTTATGGGAGCTCCCCTGGAAGATGAAAGGAGGGAGGCTGGGACTGAGGAATTTTCTTAAGAGAGCTCCCCTGGAAGATGTAAGGAGAGAGGCTGGGACTGACGGGTTTTCTTATGAAGGCTCACCTGGAGGATAAGATGGGAGAGCCTGGGACTGAGGGGTTTTCGTATAGGAGCTCCTCTGGAAGATGTAAGGAGAGAGGCAGGGACTGAGGGATTTTCTTCTAAAGTCTTCCCTGGGAAATGTAAGGAGAGAAGTTAGGACTGAGGCGTTTTCTTATGAGAGTTCCCCTGGAAGATGTAAGGAGAGATGCTGTGATTCAGGGGTTTTCTTATGAGAGCTCTATTGGATGATGTAAGGTGAGAGGCTCTGATTCAGGGGTTTCGTTATGAGAGCCCCACTGGAAGATGTGAGGAGAGATGCTGGGACTGAGGGGTTTTCTTATGAGAGCTCCGCTGAAAGATGTATGGAGAGACGCTGGGACTGAGGGGGTTTTTTATGGGAGCTCCCCTGGAAGATGAAAGGAGGGAGTCTGGGACTGAGGGGTTTTCTTATGAAGGCTCACCTGGAGGATATGATGGGAGAGCCTGGGACTGAGGGGTTTTCGTACAGGAGATCCCCTGGAAGATGTAAGGAGAGAGGCAGGGACTGAGGGATTTTCTTGTAAAGTCTTCCCTGGGAAATGTAAGGAGAGAAGTTAGGACTGAGGCGTTTGCTTATGAGAGTTCCCTATAAAATGTAAGGAGGGAGGATGAGACTGAGGGGCTTTCTTAGAAGGTTTCCCCTGGAAGATGTAAGGAGAGATTCTGGGACTGCTGGGAATTCTTATGAGAGCACCTCTGGAAGATGTAAGGAGAGAGGCTGGGACAGATGGGTTTTCTTATGAGAGCTCCCCTGAAAGATGTAAGGAGAGAGGCTGGAACTGAGGGATTTTCTTATGAGAGCTCCCCTGAAATATGTAAGGAGAGACGCTGGGACTGAGTGGGTTTTTTTATGGGAGCTCCCATGGAAGATGTAAGGCGAGAGGCTGGGACTGAGGGGGTTTCTTATGAGAGCTACCCTGGAAGATGTAAGGAGTGAAGCTGGGACAGCTGGAAATTCTTATGAGAGCTCCTCTGGAAGATGTAAGGAGAGAGGCTGGTACCTAGGGGTTTTCTTATGAGAGCTCCCATGAAAGATGTAAGGAGAGAGGCTGTGACTGAGTGGTTTTCTTACGAGGGCTCACCTGGAAGATGTAAGGAGAGAGGCTGGGACTGAGGGGGTTTCTTATGAGAGCTACCCTGGAAGATTTAAGGAAAGAAGCTGGGACAGATGGAAATTCTTATGAGAGCTCTTCTGGAAGATGTAAGGAGAGAGGCTGGTACCTAGGGGTTTTCTTATGAGAGCCCCCCTGGGAAGATGTAAGGAGAGAGGCTGGGACTGCGGGATTTTCTTATGAGAGCTCCCCTGGAAGATGTAAGGAGAGCAGCAGGGAATTAGTTTTTTCTTATGAGAGCTCACCTGGAAGATGTAAGGAGAGATCCTGGGATTGAGGGATTTTCTTATGAGGGCTCGCCTGGAAGATGTAAGGAGAGAGGCTGGGACTGAAGGATTTTCTTATGAGAGCTCCCCTGGAAATTGTAAGGAGAGAGGCTGGGACTGAGGGGTTTTCTTATGAGAGCTCCCCTGAAAGATGTAAGGAGAGAGGCTGGGACTGAGTGGTTTTCTTATGAGAGCTCCCCTGGAAGATCTAAGGAGAGAGTTTGGGACTGAGTGGCTTTCTTAAGAGAGCACCCCTGCAAGATCTAAGGAGAGAGGTTGGGACTGAGGGGTTTTCTTATGAGAGCTCACCTGGAAGTTGTAAGGAGAGAGACTGGGACTGAGGGGTTTTCATATGTGAGCTACCCTGAAAGATGTAAGGAGAGAGGCTGGAACTGAGGGATTTTCTTATGAGAGCTCCCCTGAAATAAGTAAGGAGAGACGCTGGGACTGAGTGGGTTTTTTATGGGAGCTCCCATGGAAGATGTAAGGCGAGAGGCTGGGACTGAGGGGGTTTCTTATGAGAGCTACCCTGGAAGATGTAAGGAGTGAAGCTGGGACAGCTGGAAATTCTTATGAGAGCTCCTCTGGAAGATGTAAGGAGAGAGGCTGGTACCTAGGGGTTTTCTTATGAGAGCTCCCCTGAAAGATGTAAGGAGAGAGGCTGGGACTGAGTGGTTTTCTTACGAGGGCTCACCTGGAAGATGTAAGGAGAGAGGCTGGGACTGAGGGGGTTTCTTATGAGAGCTACCCTGGAAGATTTAAGGAAAGAAGCTGGGACAGATGGAAATTCTTATAAGAGATGTTCTGGAAGATGTAAGGAGAGAGGCTGGTACCTAGGGGTTTTCTTATGAGAGCACCCCTGGGAAGATGTAAGGAGAGAGGCTGGGACTGCGGGATTTTCTTATGAGAGCTCCCCTGGAAGATGTAAGGAGAGCAGCAGGGAATGAGTTTTTTCTTATGAGAGCTCACCTGGAAGATGTAAGGAGAGATCCTGGGATTGAGGGATTTTCTTATGAGGGCTCGCCTTGTAAGGAGAGAGGCTGGGACTGAGGGGTTTTCTTATGAGAGCTCCCCTGAAAGATGTAAGGAGAGAGGCTGGGACTGAGTGGCTTTCTTAAGAGAGCTCCCCTGGAAGATCTAAGGAGAGAGCTTGGGACTGAGGGGTTTTCTTATGAGAGCTCTCCTGGAAGATGTAAGGAGAGAGGCAGGGATTGAGGGGTTTTCTTATGAGAGCTCCACTTGAAGATGTAAGGAGCGAGGCAGGGACTGAGGGGTTTTCTTATGAGAGCTCCCCTGAAAGATGTAAGGAGAGAGGATAGGATTGAGGGGTTTTCTTATGAGCTCTATTAGAAGATGTAAGGAGAGAGGCTGGGACTGAGGGGTTTTCTTATGAGAGCTTCCCTGGAAGATGTATGGAGAGAAGCTGGGACTGAGGAGTTTTCTTATGAGCTCTCCTGGAAGACGTAAGGGGAGAGGCTGGGACTGAGGAGTTTTCTTATGAGAGTTCCCCTGGAAGATGTAAGGAGAGATGCTGTGATTCAGGGGTTTTCTTATGAGAGCTCTATTGGATGATGTAAGGTGAGAGGCTCTGATTGAGGGGTTTTGTTATGAGAACCCCACTGGAAGATGTGAGGAGAGAGGCTGGGACTGAGGGGTTTTCTTATGAGAGCTTCCCTGGAAGATGTGAGGAGAGAGGCTGGGACTCAAGGGTTTTCTTATGAGAGCTCCTATGGAACATGTAAGGAGAGAGGCTGGGTCTGAGGGGTTTTCTTATGAGAGCTCCCCTGGAAGTTGTAAAAAGAGATGCAGGGACCTAGGGGTTTTCTTATGAGAACTCCCTTGGAAGCTGTAAGGAGAGAGGCGGAGACTGAGGGATTTTCTTATGAGAGCTCCCCTGAAAGATGTATGGAGAGACGCTGGGACTGAGGGGGGTTTTTATGGGAGCTCCCCTGGAAGATGAAAGGAGGGAGGCTGGGATTGAGGAGTTTTCTTAAGAGAGATCCCCTGGAAGATGTAAGGAGAGATGCTGGGACTGCTGGGAATTCTTATGAGAGCTCCTCTGGAGGATGTAAGGAGAGAAGCTGGGACAGCTGGAAATACTTATGAGAGCTCCTCTGGAAGATGTAAGGAGAGAGGCTGGTACCTAGGGGTCTTCTTATGAGAGCTCCCCTGAAAGATGTAAGGAGAGAGGCTGGGACTGAGTGGTTTTCTTATGAGGGCTCCCCTGGAAGATGTAAGGAGAGAGGCTGGGACAGCTGGAAATTCTTATGAGAGCTACTCTGGAAGACGTAAGGAGAGAGGCTGGTACCTAGGGGTTTTCTTATGAGAGCTCCCCAGAAAGATGTAAGGAGAGAGGCTGGGACTGAGGGGTTTTCTTATGAGAGCTCCCCTGGAAGATGTAAGGAGAGAGGCCGGGACAGAGGGGTTTTCTTAAGAGAGCTCCCCTGGATGATGTAAGGAGAGCAGCAGGGAATGAGGTGTTTTCTTAGGAGAGCTCACCTGGAAGATGTAAGGAGAGATCCTGGGATTGAGGGATTTTCTTATAAGGGCTCACCTGGAAGATGTAAGGAGAGAGGCTGGGACTGAGGGATTTTCTTATGCGAGCTCCCCTGGAAATTGTAAGGAGAGAGGCTGGGACTGAGGGGTTTTCTTATGAGAGCTCTCCTGGAAGATGTAAGGAGAGAGGCTGGGACTGAGGGGTTTTTTTATGAGAGCTCCCCTGGAAGATGTAAGGAGAGCAGCAGGGAATTAGTTTTTTCTTATGAGAGCTCACCTGGAAGATGTAAGGAGAGATCCTGGGATTGAGGGATTTTCTTATGAGGGCTCGCCTGGAAGATGTAAGGAGAGAGGCTGGGACTGAAGGATTTTCTTATGAGAGCTCCCCTGGAAATTGTAAG